>NW_027640490.1:0-106072 GCF_949752795.1 Hyperoodon ampullatus | reverse complement strand
AACAGAATGCACTCCTCCAGAGAGGCAGTTGGCAATTTACATCCCGCCCATCAGCATAACAAGGCTCCCTGTTCTCCAGGGCCTGTCTTGCCTTTCTTGTTCTTACACATTTTGTGGATGTCCCTTTTGACCGGTGGGAAGTGATACTTCTTTGTAGTGCAGATTTGCATTGCCCGCTTGCTTGCTTGGCCAAAAAGGGCGTATGCGTTTTCTCCTGAATATATTCAGGAGAAAACGCATACGCCCTTTTTGGCCAAGTGCATCATTGTCGAAGTTGTGCCCCTCTTCCTGTGCTTTAAAGGCGATTCCAACGTACCTCTTGAAATCTGTTTCCTGCTATTCTGCCTCGCTTTCAAGTCCGCCTCGTTGCCTTCCCTCAACAGATTTTTGGACGATAGTTGTCCTTTATTACTCGGCCAGTTTGTGAATTGCTGTGCCCCTGAGCTCCATTTTTCAACTCGTTTTTGGTGAGCTGACCGCAAGTCCAAAATTTTGGTTCAGGACCTATACTGGTTCCCGGTGGGTGGCTGAGAATTTGGTTAATTCTTCTTCCTGCCGGGAAATTACAGTGATATGTGCCCGTCCAAATGCCTAACAGCTACTCTCTCATTGGTTCTCCCTCTTCCCTTTCATCCTCTGCCAAATTGGCAACCTGTGCGAACCAAGAGGTTAAAGGGGCTGTCTCTCCAAGTTGGGAGGTTGATAGTAAAGCAGACGGAAAGTCAAACCGGAGCACCAGGAGAGGGACTATGTGTTGAGTTTTAGAAACCTTTCGTATTCACAGTGTGTCCGTTCTCTAGGTTTCCCGCACATGTTATAGCTGTAGTAATATTCCCTTCAACCTGGAGAGTTCGGACCCATGGAATGGGTGCCATGCATTATTGCTTTAAAGGGTCTGCATTTGCTCACCCAATCTCACCAATCGTCTCAGTCCCAAGTGTCCCTCCTTATGCCACATCCAGCTGTCGTTGTAGATGGGGTCATTCCAGCTTTCATCAGAGACCCTGAAGGAATTGTAAAGAATTTCCCAGTTTTTTTGTTTTGTTTTTGAAATTCCTTTTTATAGTGGGCTTGAGCTGATTCTCGCTGCCATGTTTATGCCAGTCTAGACACACTTCATTCCCTTACGGAGACATATCAATACATAGGTTTTAAGATTCTTACTAGTCAGATATTTTCCTCTGCGGGAAATATGAGGTTTTGAGTCCCTTTCGCTGAGGACGGTGTAGGTCTTGTCTATTCCATAGTTGGTTTTTCGAACGGTACCTGTGCTTTTATCAAACTCTGGTTTTATTCATCACCCCACCTCTCCTTCCCCCTTAATCAGGTATAAGAGTGTTTTCTAAATGTGAGACACTGTTCTCTTTCCTAACTCAGTTCAAGTGTAGCCATGTTTACAGGATCTTCATAAGTGATATCTTATGATAAGTTTCTTTTTCTGTGTGACTTATTTCACTTAGAATCATCGTACCTGAATCCACCCATTTTGCTGCTACTGGTCTTATGACATTGATTTCATGGCTGAGGGATATTCCATCGTACGTAAGTACCACAATTTTTTGAACCATGTTTATATTTTCTGGGATACTTAAAGTGTATCCAAGTTGAGGTCCTTGTATGCAGTGCAGCCCTAAATTTTGGGGTGGCTCTGTCTTATTGATTTTCAGTTTTCCCAAGGTATATTCCCTAGGCTGGTAGTGCCCTTGGCTCTGTAGCTCTGTTCTTTACTTGTTTTAGGGAACAGAATGCACTCCTCCAGAGAGGCAGTTGGCAATTTACATCCCGCCCATCAGCATAACAAGGCTCCCTGTTCTCCAGGGCCTGTCTTGCCTTTCTTGTTCTTACACATTTTGTGGATGTCCCTTTTGACCGGTGGGAAGTGATACTTCTTTGTAGTGCAGATTTGCATTGCCCGCTTGCTTGCTTGGCCAAAAAGGGCGTATGCGTTTTCTCCTGAATATATTCAGGAGAAAACGCATACGCCCTTTTTGGCCAAGTGCATCATTGTCGAAGTTGTGCCCCTCTTCCTGTGCTTTAAAGGCGATTCCAACGTACCTCTGGAAATCTGTTTCCTGCTATTCTGCCTCGCTTTCAAGTCCGCCTCGTTGCCTTCCCTCAACAGATTTTTGGACGATAGTTGTCCTTTATTACTCGGCCAGTTTGTGAATTGCTGTGCCCCTGAGCTCCATTTTTCAACTCGTTTTTGGTTAGCTGACCGCAAGTCCAAAATTTTGGTTCAGGACCTATACTGGTTCCCGGTGGGTGGCTGAGAATTTGGTTAATTCTTCTTCCTGCCGGGAAATTACAGTGATATGTGCCCGTCCAAATGCCTAACAGCTACTCTCTCATTGGTTCTCCCTCTTCCCTTTCATCCTCTGCCAAATTGGCAACCTGTGCGAACCAAGAGGTTAAAGGGGCTGTCTCTCCAAGTTGGGAGGTTGATAGTAAAGCAGATGGAAAGTCAAACCGGAGCACCAGGAGAGGGACTATGTGTTGAGTTTTAGAAACCTTTCGTATTCACAGTGTGTCCGTTCTCTAGGTTTCCCGCACATGTTATAGCTGTAGTAATATTCCCTTCAACCTGGAGAGTTCGGACCCATGGAATGGGTGCCATGCATTATTGCTTTAAAGGGTCTGCATTTGCTCACCCAATCTCACCAATCGTCTCAGTCCCAAGTGTCCCTCCTTATGCCACATCCAGCTGTCGTTGTAGATAGGGTCATTCCAGCTTTCATCAGAGACCCTGAAGGAATTGTAAAGAATTTCCCAGTTTTTTTGTTTTGTTTTTGAAATTCCTTTTTATAGTGGGCTTGAGCTGATTCTCGCTGCCATGTTTATGCCAGTCTAGACACACTTGATTCCCTTATGGAGACATATCAATACATAGGTTTTAAGATTCTTACTAGTCAGATATTTTCCTCTGCGGGAAATATGGGGTTTTGAGTCCCTTTCGCTGAGGACGGTGTAGGTCTTGTCTATTCCATAGTTGGTTTTTCGAACGGTACCTGTGCTTTTATCAAACTCTGGTTTTATTCATCACCCCACCTCTCCTTCCCCCTTAAGCAGGTATAAGAGTGTTTTCTAAATGTGAGACACTGTTCTCTTTCCTAACTCAGTTCAAGTGTAGCCATGTTTACAGGATCTTCATAAGTGATATCTTATGATAAGTTTCTTTTTCTGTGTGACTTATTTCACTTAGAATCATCGTACCTGAATCCACCAATTTTGCTGCTACTGGTCTTATGACATTGATTTCATGGCTGAGGGATATTCCATCGTACGTAAGTACCACAATTTTTTGAACCATGTTTATATTTTCTGGGATACTTAAGGTGTATCCAAGTTGAGGTCCTTGTATGCAGTGCAGCCCTAAATTTTGGGGTGGCTCTGTCTTATTGATTTTCAGTTTTCCCAAGGTATATTCCCTAGACTGGTAGTGCCCTTGGCTCTGTAGCTCTGTTCTTTACTTGTTTTAGGGAACAGAATGGACTCCTCCAGAGAGGCAGTTGGCAATTTACATCCCGCCCATCAGCATAACAAGGCTCCCTGTTCTCCAGGGCCTGTCTTGCCTTTCTTGTTCTTACACATTTTGTGGATGTCCCTTTTGACCGGTGGGAAGTGATACTTCTTTGTAGTGCAGATTTGCATTGCCCGCTTGCTTGCTTGGCCAAAAAGGGCGTATGCGTTTTCTCCTGAATATATTCAGGAGAAAACGCATACGCCCTTTTTGGCCAAGTGCATCATTGTCGAAGTTGTGCCCCTCTTCCTGTGCTTTAAAGGCGATTCCAACGTACCTCTTGAAATCTGTTTCCTGCTATTCTGCCTCGCTTTCAAGTCCGCCTCGTTGCCTTCCCTCAACAGATTTTTGGACGATAGTTGTCCTTTATTACTCGGCCAGTTTGTGAATTGCTGTGCCCCTGAGCTCCATTTTTCAACTCGTTTTTGGTGAGCTGACCGCAAGTCCAAAATTTTGGTTCAGGACCTATACTGGTTCCCGGTGGGTGGCTGAGAATTTGGTTAATTCTTCTTCCTGCCGGGAAATTACAGTGATATGTGCCCGTCCAAATGCCTAACAGCTACTCTCTCATTGGTTCTCCCTCTTCCCTTTCATCCTCTGCCAAATTGGCAACCTGTGCGAACCAAGAGGTTAAAGGGGCTGTCTCTCCAAGTTGGGAGGTTGATAGTAAAGCAGACGGAAAGTCAAACCGGAGCACCAGGAGAGGGACTATGCGTTGAGTTTTAGAAACCTTTCGTATTCACAGTGTGTCCGTTCTCTAGGTTTCCCGCACATGTTATAGCTGTAGTAATATTCCCTTCAACCTGGAGAGTTCGGACCCATGGAATGGGTGCCATGCATTATTGCTTTAAAGGGTCTGCATTTGCTCACCCAATCTCACCAATCGTCTCAGTCCCAAGTGTCCCTCCTTATGCCACATCCAGCTGTCGTTGTAGATAGGGTCATTCCAGCCTTCATCAGAGACCCTGAAGGAATTGTAAAGAATTTCCCAGTTTTTTTGTTTTGTTTTTGAAATTCCTTTTTATAGTGGGTTTGAGCTGATTCTCGCTGCCATGTTTATGCCAGTCTAGACACACTTGATTCCCTTATGGAGACATATCAATACATAGGTTTTAAGATTCTTACTAGTCAGATATTTTCCTCTGCGGGAAATATGGGGTTTTGAGTCCCTTTCGCTGAGGACGGTGTAGGTCTTGTCTATTCCATAGTTGGTTTTTGGAACGGTACCTGTGCTTATGTCAAACTCTGGTTTTATTCATCACCCCACCTCTCCTTCCCCCTTAAGCAGGTATAAGAGTGTTTTCTAAATGTGAGACACTGTTCTCTTTCCTAACTCAGTTCAAGTGTAGCCATGTTTACAGGATCTTCATAAGTGATATCTTATGATAAGTTTCTTTTTCTGTGTGACTTATTTCACTTAGAATCATCGTACCTGAATCCACCCATTTTGCTGCTACTGGTCTTATGACATTGATTTCATGGCTGAGGGATATTCCATCGTACGTAAGTACCACAATTTTTTGAACCATGTTTATATTTTCTGGGATACTTAAGGTGTATCCAAGTTGAGGTCCTTGTATGCAGTGCAGCCCTAAATTTTGGGGTGGCTCTGTCTTATTGATTTTCAGTTTTCCCAAGGTATATTCCCTAGGCTGGTAGTGCCCTTGGCTCTGTAGCTCTGTTCTTTACTTGTTTTAGGGAACAGAATGCACTCCTCCAGAGAGGCAGTTGGCAATTTACATCCCGCCCATCAGCATAACAAGGCTCCCTGTTCTCCAGGGCCTGTCTTGCCTTTCTTGTTCTTACACATTTTGTGGATGTCCCTTTTGACCGGTGGGAAGTGATACTTCTTTGTAGTGCAGATTTGCATTGCCCGCTTGCTTGCTTGGCCAAAAAGGGCGTATGCGTTTTCTCCTGAATATATTCAGGAGAAAACGCATACGCCCTTTTTGGCCAAGTGCATCATTGTCGAAGTTGTGCCCCTCTTCCTGTGCTTTAAAGGCGATTCCAACGTACCTCTTGAAATCTGTTTCCTGCTATTCTGCCTCGCTTTCAAGTCCGCCTCGTTGCCTTCCCTCAACAGATTTTTGGACGATAGTTGTCCTTTATTACTCGGCCAGTTTGTGAATTGCTGTGCCCCTGAGCTCCATTTTTCAACTCGTTTTTGGTGAGCTGACCGCAAGTCCAAAATTTTGGTTCAGGACCTATACTGGTTCCCGGTGGGTGGCTGAGAATTTGGTTAATTCTTCTTCCTGCCGGGAAATTACAGTGATATGTGCCCGTCCAAATGCCTAACAGCTACTCTCTCATTGGTTCTCCCTCTTCCCTTTCATCCTCTGCCAAATTGGCAACCTGTGCGAACCAAGAGGTTAAAGGGGCTGTCTCTCCAAGTTGGGAGGTTGATAGTAAAGCAGACGGAAAGTCAAACCGGAGCACCAGGAGAGGGACTATGCGTTGAGTTTTAGAAACCTTTCGTATTCACAGTGTGTCCGTTCTCTAGGTTTCCCGCACATGTTATAGCTGTAGTAATATTCCCTTCAACCTGGAGAGTTCGGACCCATGGAATGGGTGCCATGCATTATTGCTTTAAAGGGTCTGCATTTGCTCACCCAATCTCACCAATCGTCTCAGTCCCAAGTGTCCCTCCTTATGCCACATCCAGCTGTCGTTGTAGATAGGGTCATTCCAGCCTTCATCAGAGACCCTGAAGGAATTGTAAAGAATTTCCCAGTTTTTTTGTTTTGTTTTTGAAATTCCTTTTTATAGTGGGTTTGAGCTGATTCTCGCTGCCATCTTTATGCCAGTCTAGACACACTTGATTCCCTTATGGAGACATATCAATACATAGGTTTTAAGATTCTTATTAGTCAGATATTTTCCTCTGCGGGAAATATGGGGTTTTGAGTCCCTTTCGCTGAGGATGGTGTAGGTCTTGTCTATTCCATAGTTGGTTTTTGGAACGGTACCTGTGCTTATATCAAACTCTGGTTTTATTCATCACCCCACCTCTCCTTCCCCCTTAATCAGGTATAAGAGTGTTTTCTAAATGTGAGACACTGTTCTCTTTCCTAACTCAGTTCAAGTGTAGCCATGTTTACAGGATCTTCATAAGTGATATCTTATGATAAGTTTCTTTTTCTGTGTGACTTATTTCACTTAGAATCATCGTACCTGAATCCACCCATTTTGCTGCTACTGGTCTTATGACATTGATTTCATGGCTGAGGGATATTCCATCGTACGTAAGTACCACAATTTTTTGAACCATGTTTATATTTTCTGGGATACTTAAGGTGTATCCAAGTTGAGGTCCTTGTATGCAGTGCAGCCCTAAATTTTGGGGTGGCTCTGTCTTATTGATTTTCAGTTTTCCCAAGGTATATTCCCTAGGCTGGTAGTGCCCTTGGCTCTGTAGCTCTGTTCTTTACTTGTTTTAGGGAACAGAATGCACTCCTCCAGAGAGGCAGTTGGCAATTTACATCCCGCCCATCAGCATAACAAGGCTCCCTGTTCTCCAGGGCCTGTCTTGCCTTTCTTGTTCTTACACATTTTGTGGATGTCCCTTTTGACCGGTGGGAAGTGATACTTCTTTGTAGTGCAGATTTGCATTGCCCGCTTGCTTGCTTGGCCAAAAAGGGCGTATGCGTTTTCTCCTGAATATATTCAGGAGAAAACGCATACGCCCTTTTTGGCCAAGTGCATCATTGTCGAAGTTGTGCCCCTCTTCCTGTGCTTTAAAGGTGATTCCAACGTACCTCTTGAAATCTGTTTCCTGCTATTCTGCCTCGCTTTCAAGTCCGCCTCGTTGCCTTCCCTCAACAGATTTTTGGACGATAGTTGTCCTTTATTACTCGGCCAGTTTGTGAATTGCTGTGCCCCTGAGCTCCATTTTTCAACTCGTTTTTGGTGAGCTGACCGCAAGTCCAAAATTTTGGTTCAGGACCTATACTGGTTCCCGGTGGGTGGCTGAGAATTTGGTTAATTCTTCTTCCTGCCGGGAAATTACAGTGATATGTGCCCGTCCAAATGCCTAACAGCTACTCACTCATTGGTTCTCCCTCTTCCCTTTCATCCTCTGCCAAATTGGCAACCTGTGGGAACCAAGAGGTTAAAGGGGCTGTCTCTCCAAGTTGGGAGGTTGATAGTAAAGCAGACGGAAAGTCAAACCGGAGCACCAGGAGAGGGACTATGCGTTGAGTTTTAGAAACCTTTCGTATTCACAGTGTGTCCGTTCTCTAGGTTTCCCGCACATGTTATAGCTGTAGTAATATTCCCTTCAACCTGGAGAGTTCGGACCCATGGAATGGGTGCCATGCATTATTGCTTTAAAGGGTCTGCATTTGCTCACCCAATCTCACCAATCGTCTCAGTCCCAAGTGTCCCTCCTTATGCCACATCCAGCTGTCGTTGTAGATAGGGTCATTCCAGCCTTCATCAGAGACCCTGAAGGAATTGTAAAGAATTTCCCAGTTTTTTTGTTTTGTTTTTGAAATTCCTTTTTATAGTGGGTTTGAGCTGATTCTCGCTGCCATCTTTATGCCAGTCTAGACACACTTGATTCCCTTATGGAGACATATCAATACATAGGTTTTAAGATTCTTATTAGTCAGATATTTTCCTCTGCGGGAAATATGGGGTTTTGAGTCCCTTTCGCTGAGGACGGTGTAGGTCTTGTCTATTCCATAGTTGGTTTTTGGAACGGTACCTGTGCTTATATCAAACTCTGGTTTTATTCATCACCCCACCTCTCCTTCCCCCTTAACCAGGTATAAGAGTGTTTTCTAAATGTGAGACACTGTTCTCTTTCCTAACTCAGTTCAAGTGTAGCCATGTTTACAGGATCTTCATAAGTGATATCTTATGATAAGTTTCTTTTTCTGTGTGACTTATTTCACTTAGAATCATCGTACCTGAATCCACCCATTTTGCTGCTACTGGTCTTATGACATTGATTTCATGGCTGAGGGATATTCCATCGTACGTAAGTACCACAATTTTTTGAACCATGTTTATATTTTCTGGGATACTTAAGGTGTATCCAAGTTGAGGTCCTTGTATGCAGTGCAGCCCTAAATTTTGGGGTGGCTCTGTCTTATTGATTTTCAGTTTTCCCAAGGTATATTCCCTAGGCTGGTAGTGCCCTTGGCTCTGTAGCTCTGTTCTTTACTTGTTTTAGGGAACAGAATGCACTCCTCCAGAGAGGCAGTTGGCAATTTACATCCCGCCCATCAGCATAACAAGGCTCCCTGTTCTCCAGGGCCTGTCTTGCCTTTCTTGTTCTTACACATTTTGTGGATGTCCCTTTTGACCGGTGGGAAGTGATACTTCTTTGTAGTGCAGATTTGCATTGCCCGCTTGCTTGCTTGGCCAAAAAGGGCGTATGCGTTTTCTCCTGAATATATTCAGGAGAAAACGCATACGCCCTTTTTGGCCAAGTGCATCATTGTCGAAGTTGTGCCCCTCTTCCTGTGCTTTAAAGGCGATTCCAACGTACCTCTTGAAATCTGTTTCCTGCTATTCTGCCTCGCTTTCAAGTCCGCCTCGTTGCCTTCCCTCAACAGATTTTTGGACGATAGTTGTCCTTTATTACTCGGCCAGTTTGTGAATTGCTGTGCCCCTGAGCTCCATTTTTCAACTCGTTTTTGGTGAGCTGACCGCAAGTCCAAAATTTTGGTTCAGGACCTATACTGGTTCCCGGTGGGTGGCTGAGAATTTGGTTAATTCTTCTTCCTGCCGGGAAATTACAGTGATATGTGCCCGTCCAAATGCCTAACAGCTACTCTCTCATTGGTTCTCCCCTCTTCCCTTTCATCCTCTGCCAAATTGGCAACCTGTGCGAACCAAGAGGTTAAAGGGGCTGTCTCTCCAAGTTGGGAGGTTGATAGTAAAGCAGACGGAAAGTCAAACCGGAGCACCAGGAGAGGGACTATGCGTTGAGTTTTAGAAACCTTTCGTATTCACAGTGTGTCCGTTCTCTAGGTTTCCCGCACATGTTATAGCTGTAGTAATATTCCCTTCAACCTGGAGAGTTCGGACCCATGGAATGGGTGCCATGCATTATTGCTTTAAAGGGTCTGCATTTGCTCACCCAATCTCACCAATCGTCTCAGTCCCAAGTGTCCCTCCTTATGCCACATCCAGCTGTCGTTGTAGATAGGGTCATTCCAGCCTTCATCAGAGACCCTGAAGGAATTGTAAAGAATTTCCCAGTTTTTTTGTTTTGTTTTTGAAATTCCTTTTTATAGTGGGTTTGAGCTGATTCTCGCTGCCATGTTTATGCCAGTCTAGACACACTTGATTCCCTTATGGAGACATATCAATACATAGGTTTTAAGATTCTTACTAGTCAGATATTTTCCTCTGCGGGAAATATGGGGTTTTGAGTCCCTTTCGCTGAGGACGGTGTAGGTCTTGTCTATTCCATAGTTGGTTTTTGGAACGGTACCTGTGCTTATATCAAACTCTGGTTTTATGCATCACCCCACGTCTCCTTCCCCCTTAAGCAGGTATAAGAGTGTTTTCTAAATGTGAGACACTGTTCTCTTTCCTAACTCAGTTCAAGTGTAGCCATGTTTACAGGATCTTCATAAGTGATATCTTATGATAAGTTTCTTTTTCTGTGTGACTTATTTCACTTAGAATCATCGTACCTGAATCCACCCATTTTGCTGCTACTGGTCTTATGACATTGATTTCATGGCTGAGGGATATTCCATCGTACGTAAGTACCACAATTTTTTGAACCATGTTTATATTTTCTGGGATACTTAAGGTGTATCCAAGTTGAGGCCCTTGTATGCAGTGCAGCCCTAAATTTTGGGGTGGCTCTGTCTTATTGATTTTCAGTTTTCCCAAGGTATATTCCCTAGACTGGTAGTGCCCTTGGCTCTGTAGCTCTGTTCTTTACTTGTTTTAGGGAACAGAATGCACTCCTCCAGAGAGGCAGTTGGCAATTTACATCCCACCCATCAGCATAACAAGGCTCCCTGTTCTCCAGGGCCTGTCTTGCCTTTCTTGTTCTTACACATTTTGTGGATGTCCCTTTTGACCGGTGGGAAGTGATACTTCTTTGTAGTGCAGATTTGCATTGCCCGCTTGCTTGCTTGGCCAAAAAGGGCGTATGCGTTTTCTCCTGAATATATTCAGGAGAAAACGCATACGCCCTTTTTGGCCAAGTGCATCATTGTCGAAGTTGTGCCCCTCTTCCTGTGCTTTAAAGGCGATTCCAACGTACCTCTTGAAATCTGTTTCCTGCTATTCTGCCTCGCTTTCAAGTCCGCCTCGTTGCCTTCCCTCAACAGATTTTTGGACGATAGTTGTCCTTTATTACTCGGCCAGTTTGTGAATTGCTGTGCCCCTGAGCTCCATTTTTCAACTCGTTTTAGGTGAGCTGACCGCAAGTCCAAAATTTTGGTTCAGGACCTATACTGGTTCCCGGTGGGGGGCTGAGACTTTGGTTAATTCTTCTTCCTGCCGGGAAATTACAGTGATATGTGCCCGTCCAAATGCCTAACAGCTACTCTCTCATTGGTTCTCCCTCTTCCCTTTCATCCTCTGCCAAATTGGCAACCTGTGCGAACCAGGAGGTTAAAGGGGCTGTCTCTCCAAGTTGGGAGGTTGATAGTAAAGCAGATGGAAAGTCAAACCGGAGCACCAGGAGAGGGACTATTCGTTGAGTTTTAGAAACCTTTCGTATTCACAGTGTGTCCGTTCTCTAGGTTTCCCGTACATGTTATAACTGTAGTAATATTCCCTTCAACCTGGAGAGTTGTGACCCATGGAATGTGTGCCATGCATTATTGTTTTAAATGGTCTGCATTTGTTCACCCAATCTCACCAATCCTCTCAGTCCAAAGTGTCCAGCCTTATGCCACATCCAGCTGTCGTTGTAGATAGGGTCATTCCAGGTTTCATCAGAGACCCTGAAGGAATTGTAAAGAATTTCCCAGTCTTTTTGTTTTGTTTTTGAAATTCCTTTTTATAGTGGGTTTGAGCTGATTCTCGCTGCCATGTTTATGCCATTCTAGACACACTTGATTCCCTTACGGAGACATATCAATACATAGGTTTTAAGATTCTTACTAGTCAGATATATTCCTCTGCGGGAAATATGGGGTTTTGAGTCCCTTTCACTGAGGAAGGTGTAGGTCTTGTCTATTCCATAGTTGGTTTTTGGAACGGTACCTGTGCTTATATCAAACTCTGGTTTTATGCATCACCCCACCTCTCCTTCCCCCTTAAGCAGGCATAAGAGTGTTTTCTAAATGTGAGGCACTATTCTCTCTCCTAACTCAGTTCAAGTGTAGCCATGTTTACAGGATCTTCATAAGTGATAACTTATGATAAGTTTTTTTTTCTCTGTGACTTATTTCACTTAGAATCATCGTACCTGAATCCACCCATTTTGCTGCTACTGGTGTTATGTCATTGATTTCATGGCTGAGGGATATTCCATCGTACGTAAGTACCACAATTTTTTGAACCATTTTTATATTTCCTGGGATATTTAACGTGTACCCAAGTTGAGGTCCTTGTAAGCAGTGCAGCCCAAAATTTTGGGGTGGCTCTGTCTTATTGATTTTCAGTTTTTCCCAGGTATATTCCCTAGACTGGAAGTGCCCTTGGCTCTGTAGCTCTGTTGTTTACTTGTTTTAGGGAACAAAATGCACTCCTCCAGAGAGGCAGTTGGCAATTTACATCCCGTCCATCAGCATAACAAGGCTCCCTGTTCTCCAGGACCAGTCTTGCCTTTCTGGTTTTTACACATTTTGTGGATGTCCCTTTTGACCGGTGGGAAGTGATACTTCTTTGTAGTGGAGATATGCATTTCCCGCTTGCTTGCTTGGCCAAAAAGGGCGTATGCGTTTTCTCCTGAATATATTCAGGAGAAAACGCATACGCCCTTTTTGGCCAAGTGCATCATTGTCGAAGTTGTGCCCCTCTTCCTGTGCTTTAAAGGCGATTCCAACGTACCTCTTGAAATCTGTTTCCTGCTATTCTGCCTCGCTTTCAAGTCCGCCTCGTTGCCTTCCCTCAACAGATTTTTGGACGATAGTTGTCCTTTATTACTCGGCCAGTTTGTGAATTGCTGTGCCCCTGAGCTCCATTTTTCAACTCGTTTTTGGTGAGCTGACCGCAAGTCCAAAATTTTGGTTCAGGATCTATACTGATTCCCGGTGGGTGGCTGAGACTTTGGTTAATTCTTCTTCCTGCCGGGAAATTACAGTGATATGTGCCCGTCCAAATGCCTAACAGCTACTCTCTCATTGGTTCTCCCTCTTCCCTTTCATCCTCTGCCAAATTGGCAACCTGTGCGAACCAGGAGGTTAAAGGGGCTGTCTCTCCAAGTTCGGAGGTTGATAATAAAGCAGATGGAAAGTCAAACCGGAGCACCAGGAGAGGGACTATTCGTTGAGTTTTAGAAACCTTTCGTATTCACAGTGTGTCCCTTCTCTAGGATTCCCGTACATGTTATATCTGTAGTAATATTCCCTTCAACCTGGAGAGTTGGGAACCATGGAATGTGTGCCATGCATTATTGCTTTAAAGGGTCTGCATTTGCTCACCCAATCTCACCAATCCTCTCAGTCCCAAGTGTCCAGCCTTATGCCACATCCAGCTGTCATTGTAGATAGGATCATTCCAGGTTTCATCAGAGACCCTGAAGGAATTGTAAAGAATTTCCCAGTTTTTTTGTTTTATTTTTGAAATTCCTTTTTATAGTGGGTTTGAGCTGATTCTCGCTGCCATATTTATCCCAGTCTAGACACACTTGATTCCCTTACGGAGACATATCAATACATAGGTTTTAAGATTCTTACTAGTCAGATATATTCGTCTGCGGGAAATATGGGGTTTTGAGTCCCTTTCACTGAGGAAGGTGTAGGTCTTGTCTATTCCATAGTTGGTTTTTGGAACGGTACCTGTGCTTATATCAAACTCTGGTTTTATGCATCACCCCACCTGTCCTTCCCCCTTAAGCAGGCATAAGAGTGTTTTCTAAATGTGAGACACTGTTCTCTTTCCTAACTCAGTTCAAGTGTAGCCATGTTTACAGGATCTTCATAAGTGATATCTTATGATAAGTTTCTTTTTCTGTGTGACTTATTTCACTTAGAATCATCGTACCTGAATCTACCCATTTTGCTGCTACTGGTCTTATGACATTGATTTCATGGCTGAGGGATATTCCATCGTATGTAAGTACCACAATTTTTTGAACCATTTTTATATTTCCTGGGATATTTAAGGTGTACCCAAGTTGAGGTCCTTGTAAGCAGTGCAGCCCTAAATTTTGGGGTGGCTGTGTCTTTTTGATTTTCAGTTTTCCCAAGGTATATTCCCTAGACTGGAACTGCCCTTGGCTCTGTAGCTCTGTTGTTTACTTGTTTTAGGGAACACAATGCACTCCTCCAGAGAGGCAGTTGGCAATTTACATCCCGCCCATCAGCATAACAAGGCTCCCTGTTCTCTAGGGCCTGTCTTGCCTTTCTGGTTTTTACACATTTTGTGGATGTCCCTTTGGACCGGTGGGAAGTGATACTTCTTTGTAGTGCAGATTTGCATTGCCCGCTTGCTTGCTTGGCCAAAAAGGGCGTATGCGTTTTCTCCTGAATATATTCAGGAGAAAACGCATACGCCCTTTTTGGCCAAGTGCATCATTGTCGAAGTTGTGCCCCTCTTCCTGTGCTTTAAAGGCGATTCCAACGTACCTCTTGAAATCTGTTTCCTGCTATTCTGCCACGCTTTCAAGTCCGCCTCATTGCCTTCCCTCAACAGATTTTTGGACGATAGTTGTCCTTTATTACTCGGCCAGTTTGTGAATTGCTGTGCCCCTGAGCTCCATTTTTCAACTCGTTTTTGGTGAGCTGACCGCAAGTCCAAAATTTTGGTTCAGGATCTATACTGATTCCCGGTGGGTGGCTGAGACTTTGGTTAATTCTTCTTCCTGCCGGGAAATTACAGTGATATGTGCCCGTCCAAATGCCTAACAGCTACTCTCTCATTGGTTCTCCCTCTTCCCTTTCATCCTCTGCCAAATTGGCAACCTGTGCGAACCAGGAGGTTAAAGGGTCTGTCTCTCCATGTTGGGAGGTTGATAATAAAGCAGATGGAAAGTCAAACCGGAGCACCAGGAAAGGGACTATTCGTTGAATTTTAGAAACCTTTCGTATTCACAGTGTGTCCGTTCTCTAGGATTCCCGTACATGTTATATCTGTAGTAATATTCCCTTCAACCTGGAGAGTTGGGACCCATGGAATGTGTGCCATGCATTATTGCTTTAAAGGGTCTGCATTTGCTCACCCAATCTCACCAATCCTCTCAGTCCCAAGTGTCCAGCCTTATGCCACATCCAGCTGTCATTGTAGATAGGGTCATTTCAGGTTTCATCAGAGACCCTGAAGGAATTGTCAAGAATTTCCCAGTTTTTTTTCTTTTGTTTTTGAAATTCCTTTTTATAGTGGGTTTGAGCTGATTCTCGCTGCCATGTTTATGCCAGTCTAGACACACTTGATTCCCTTACGGAGACATATCACAACATAGGTTTTAAGATTCTTACTAGTCAGATATATTCGTCTGCGGGAAATATGGGGTTTTGAGTCCCTTTCACTGAGGAAGGTGTAGGTCTTGTCTATTCCATAGTTGGTTTTTGGAACGGTACCTGTGCTTATATCAAACTCTGGTTTTATGCATCACCCCACCTCTCCTTCCCCCTTAAGCAGGCATAAGAGTGTTTTCTAAATGTGAGACACTGTTCTCTTTCCTAACTCAGTTCAAGTGTACCATGTTTACAGGATCTTCATAACTGATAACTTATGATAAGTTTCTTTTTCTCTGTGACTTATTTCACTTAGAATCATCGTACCTGAATCCACCCATTTTGCTGCTACTGGTCTTATGACATTGATTTCATGGCTGACGGATATTCCATCGTACGTAAGTACCACAATTTTTTGAACCAATTTTATATTTCCTGGGATATTTAAGGTGTACCCAAGTTGAGGTCCTTGTAAGCAGTGCAGCCCTAAATTTTGGGGTGGCTCTGTCTTATTGATTTTCAGTTTTTCCCAGGTATATTCCCTAGACTGGAAGTGCCCTTGGCTCTGTAGCTCTGTTGTTTACTTGTTTTAGGGAACACAATGCACTCCTCCAGAGAGGCAGTTGGCAATTTACATCCCGCCCATCAGCATAACAAGGCTCCCTGTTCTCCAGGGCCTGTCTTGCCTTTCTTGTTCTTACACATTTTGTGGATGTCCCTTTTGACCGGTGGGAAGTGATACTTCTTTGTAGTGCAGATTTGCATTGCCTGCTTGATTGCTTGGCCAAAAAGGGCGTATGCGTTTTCTCCTGAATATATTCAGGAGAAAACACATACGCCCTTTTTGGCCAAGTGTGTCATTGTCGAAGTTGGGCCCCTCTTCCTGTGCTTTAAAGGTGATTCCAACGTAACTCTTGAAATCTGTTTCCTGCTATTCTGCCTCACTTTCAAGTCCGCCTCGTTGCCTTCCCTCAACAGATTTTTGGACGATAGTTGTCCTTTATTACTCGGCCAGTTTGTGAATTGCTGTGCCCCTGAGCTCCATTTTTCAACTCGTTTTTGGTGAGCTGACCGCAAGTCCAAAATTTTGGTTCAGGACCTATACTTGTTCCCGGTGGGTGGCTGAGAATTTGGTTAATTCTTCTTCCTGCCGGGAAATTACAGTGATATGTGCCCGTCCAAATGCCTAACAGCTACTCTCTCATTGGTTCTCCCTCTTCCCTTTCATCCTCTGCCAAATTGGCAACCTGTGCGAACCAAGAGGTTAAAGGGGCTGTCTCTCCAAGTTGGGAGGTTGATAGTAAAGCAGACGGAAAGTCAAACCGGAGCACCAGGAGAGGGACTATTCGTTGAGTTTTAGAAACCTTTCGTATTCACAGTGTGTCCGTTCTCTAGGTTTCCCGCACATGTTATAGCTGTAGTAATATTCACTTCAACCTGGAGAGTTCGGACCCATGGAATGGGTGCCATGCATTATTGCTTTAAAGGGTCTGCATTTGCTCACCCAATCTCACCAATCGTCTCAGTCCCAAGTGTCCCTCCTTATGCCACATCCAGCTGTCGTTGTAGATAGGGTCATTCCAGCTTTCATCAGAGACCCTGAAGGAATTGTAAAGAATTTCCCAGTTTTTTTGTTTTGTTTTTGAAATTCCTTTTTATAGTGGGTTTGAGCTGATTCTCGCTGCCATGTTTATGCCAGTCTAGACACACTTGATTCCCTTACGGAGACATATCAATACATAGGTTTTAAGAATCTTACTAGTCAGATATATTCGTCTGCGGGAAATATGGGGTTTTGAGTCCCTTTCACTGAGGAAGGTGTAGGTCTTGTCTATTCCATAGTTGGTATTTGGAACGGTACCTGTGCTTATATCAAACTCTGGTTTTATGCATCACCCCACCTCTCCTTCAACCTTAAGCAGGTATAAGAGTGTTTTCTAAATGTGAGACACTGTTCTCTTTCCTAACTCAGTTCAAGTGTAGCCATGTTTACAGGATCTTCATAACTGATAACTTATGATAAGTTTCTTTTTCTGTGTGACTTATTTCACTTAGAATCATCGTACCTGAATCCACCCATTTTGCTGCCACTGGTCTTATGACATTGATTTCATGGCTGAGGGATATTCCATCGTACGTAAGTACCACAATTTTTTGAACCATGTTTATATTTTCTGGGATACTTAAGGTGTATCCAAGTTGAGGTCCTTGTATGCAGTGCAGCCCTAAATTTTGAGGTGGCTCTGTCTTATTGATTTTCAGTTTTCCCAAGGTATATTCCCTAGACTGGTAGTGCCCTTGGCTCTGTAGCTCTGTTCTTTACTTGTTTTAGGGAACAGAATGCACTCCTCCAGAGAGGCAGTTGGCAATTTACATCCCGCCCATCAGCATAACAAGGCTCCCTGTTCTCCAGGGCCTGTCTTGCCTTTCTTGTTCTTACACATTTTGTGGATGTCCCTTTTGACCGGTGGGAAGTGATACTTCTTTGTAGTGCAGATTTGCATTGCCCGCTTGCTTGCTTGGCCAAAAAGGGCGTATGCGTTTTCTCCTGAATATATTCAGGAGAAAACGCATACGCCCTTTTTGGCCAAGTGCGTCATTGTCGAAGTTGTGCCCCTCTTCCTGTGCTTTAAAGGCGATTCCAACGTACCTCTTGAAATCTGTTTCCTGCTATTCTGCCTCGCTTTCAAGTCCGCCTCGTTGCCTTCCCTCAACAGATTTTTGGACGATAGTTGTCCTTTATTACTCGGCCAGTTTGTGAATTGCTGTGCCCCTGAGCTCCATTTTTCAACTCGTTTTTGGTGAGCTGACCGCAAGTCCAAAATTTTGGGTCAGGACCTATACTGGTTCCCGGTGGGTGGCTGAGAATTTGGTTAATTCTTCTTCCTGCCGGGAAATTACAGTGATATGTGCCCGTCCAAATGCCTAACAGCTACTCTCTCATTGGTTCTCCCTCTTCCCTTTCATCCTCTGCCAAATTGGCAACCTGTGAGAACCAAGAGGTTAAAGGGGCTGTCTCTCCAAGTTGGGAGGTTGATAGTAAAGCAGACGGAAAGTCAAACCGGAGCACCAGGAGAGGGTCTATTCTTTGAGATTTAGAAACCTTTCGTATTCACAGTGTGTCCGTTCTCTAGGTTTCCCGCACATGTTATAGCTGTAGTAATATTCCCTTCAACCTGGAGAGTTCGGACCCATGGAATGGGTGCCATGCATTATTGCTTTAAAGGGTCTGCATTTGCTCACCCAATCTCACCAATCGTCTCAGTCCCAAGTGTCCCTCCTTATGCCACATCCAGCTGTCATTGTAGATAGGGTCATTCCAGCTTTCATCAGAGACCCTGAAGGAATTGTAAAGAATTTCCCAGTTTTTTTGTTTCGTTTTTGAAATTCCTTTTTATAGTGGGTTTGAGCTGATTCTCGCTGCCATGTTTATGCCAGTCTAGACACACTTGATTCCCTTACGGAGACATATCAATACATAGGTTTTAAGATTCTTACTAGTCAGATATTTTCCTCTGCGGGAAATATGGGGTTTTGAGTCCCTTTCACTGAGGACGGTGTAGGTCTTGTCTATTCCATAGTTGGTTTTTGGAACGGTACCTGTGCTTATATCAAACTCTGGTTTTATGCATCACCCCACCTCTCCTTCCCCCTTAAGCAGGCATAAGAGTGTTTTCTAAATGTGAGACACTGTTCTCTTTCCTAACTCAGTTCAAGTGTAGCCATGTTTACAGGATCTTCATAAGTGATATCTTATGATAAGTTTCTTTTTCTGTGTGACTTATTTCACTTAGAATCATCGTACCTGAATCCACCCATTTTGCTGCTACTGGTCTTATGACATTGATTTCATGGCTGAGGGATATTCCATCGTACGTAAGTACCACAATTTTTTGAACCATTTTTATATTTCCTGGGATATTTAAGGTGTACCCAAGTTGAGGTCCTTGTAAGCAGTGCAGCCCTAAATTTTGGGGTGGCTGTGTCTTTTTGATTTTCAGTTTTCCCAAGGTATATTCCCTAGACTGGAAGTGCCCTTGGCTCTGTAGCTCCGTTGTTTACTTGTTTTAGGGAACACAATGCACTCCTCCAGAGAGGCAGTTGGCAATTTACATCTCACCCATCAGCATAACAAGGCACCCTGTTCTCCAGGGCCTGTCTTGCCTTTCTGGTTTTTACACATTTTGTGGATGTCCCTTTGGACCGGTGGGAAGTGATACTTCTTTGTAGTGCAGATTTGCATTGCCCGCTTGCTTGCTTGGCCCAAAAGGGCGTATGCGTTTTCTCCTGAATATATTCAGGAGAAAACGCATACGCCCTTTTGGGCCAAGTTCATCATTGTCGAAGTTGTGCCCCTCTTCCTGTGCTTTAAAGGCGATTCCAACGTACCTCTTGAAATCTGTTTCCTGCTATTCTGCCTCGCTTTCAAGTCCGCCTCGTTGCCTTCCCTCAACAGATTTTTGGACGATAGTTGTCCTTTATTACTCGGCCAGTTTGTGAATTGCTGTGCCCCTGAGCTCCATTTTTCAACTCGTTTTTGGTGAGCTGACCGCAAGTCCAAAATTTTGGTTCAGGATCTATACTGGTTCCCGGTGGGTGGCTGAGACTTTGGTTAATTCTTCTTCCTGCCGGGAAATTACAGTGATATGTGCCCGTCCAAATGCCTAACAGCTACTCTCTCATTGGTTCTCCCTCTTCCCTTTCATCCTCTGCCAAATTGGCAACCTGTGCGAACCAAGAGGTTAAAGGGGCTGTCTCTCCAAGTTGGGAGGTTGATAGTAAAGCAGACGGAAAGTCAAACCGGAGCACCAGGAGAGGGACTATTCGTTGAGTTTTAGAAACCTTTCGTATTCACAGTGTGTCCGTTCTCTAGGATTCCCGTACATGTTATATCTGTAGTAATATTCCCTTCAACCTGGAGAGTTGGGACCCATGGAATGGGTGCCATGCATTATTGCTTTAAAGGGTCTGCATTTGCTCACCCAATCTCACCAATCCTCTCAGTCCCAAGTGTCCAGCCTTATGCCACATCCAGCTGTCATTGTAGATAGGGTCATTTCAGGTTTCATCAGAGACCCTGAAGGAATTGTCAAGAATTTCCCAGTTTTTTTGTTTTGTTTTTGAAATTCCTTTTTATAGTGGGTTTGAGCTGATTCTCGCTGCCATGTTTATGCCAGTCTAGACACACTTGATTCCCTTATGGAGACATATCAATACATAGGTTTTAAGATTCTTACTAGTCAGATATTTTCCTCTGCAGGAAATATGGGGTTTTGAGTCCCTTTCACTGAGGACGGTGTAGGTCTTGTCTATTCCATAGTTGGTTTTTGGAACGGTACCTGTGCTTATATCAAACTCTGGTTTTATGCATCACCCCACCTCTCCTTCCCCCTTAAGCAGGTATAAGAGTGTTTTCTAAATGTGAGACACTGTTCTCTTTCCTAACTCAGTTCAAGTGTAGCCATGTTTACAGGATCTTCATAAGTGATATCTTATGATAAGTTTCTTTTTCTGTGTGACTTATTTCACTTAGAATCATCGTACCTGAATCCACCCATTTTGCTGCTACTGGTCTTATGACATTGATTTCATGGCTGAGGGATATTCCATCGTACGTAAGTACCACAATTTTTTGAACCATGTTTATATTTTCTGGGATACTTAAGGTGTATCCAAGTTGAGGTCCTTGTATGCAGTGCAGCCCTAAATATTGGGGTGGCTCTGTCTTATTGATTTTCAGTTTTCCCAAGGTATATTCCCTAGACTGGTAGTGCCCTTGGCTCTGTAGCTCTGTTCTTTACTTGTTTTAGGGTACAGAATGCACTCCTCCAGAGAGGCAGTTGGCAATTTACATCCCGCCCATCAGCATAACAAGGCTCCCTGTTCTCCAGGGCCTGTCTTGCCTTTCTTGTTCTTACACATTTTGTGGATGTCCCTTTTGACCGGTGGGAAGTGATACTTCTTTGTAGTGCAGATTTGCATTGCCCGCTTGCTTGCTTGGCCAAAAAGGGCGTATGCGTTTTCTCCTGAATATATTCAGGAGAAAACGCATACGCCCTTTTTGGCCAAGTGCATCATTGTCGAAGTTGTGCCCCTCTTCCTGTGCTTTAAAGGCGATTCCAACGTACCTCTTGAAATCTGTTTCCTGCTATTCTGCCTCGCTTTCAAGTCCGCCTCGTTGCCTTCCGTCAACAGATTTTTGGACGATAGGTGTCCTTTATTACTCGGCCAGTTTGTGAATTGCTGTGTCGCTGAGCTCCATTTTTCAACTCGTTTTTGGAGAGCTGACCGCAAGTCCAAAATTTTGGTTCAGGACCTATACTGGTTCCCAGTGGGTGGCTGAGAAGTTGGTTAATTCTTCTTCCTGCCGGAAATTACAGTGATATGTGCCCGTCCAAATGCCTAACAGCTACTCTCTCATTGGTTCTCCCTCTTCCCTTTCATCCTCTGCCAAATTGGCAACCTGTGCGAACCAAGAGGTTAAAGGGGCTGTCTCTCCAAGTTGGGAGGTTGATAGTAAAGCAGATGGAAAGTCAAACCGGAGCACCAGGAGAGGGACTATTCGTTGAGTTTTAGAAACCTTTCGTATTCACAGTGTGTCCGTTCTCTAGGTTTCCCGCACATGTTATAGCTGTAGTAATATTCCCTTCAACCTGGAGAGTTCGGACCCATGGAATGGGTTCCATGCATTATTGCTTTAAAGGATCTGCATTTGCTCACCCAATCTCACCAATCGTCTCAGTCCAAAGTGTCCCTCCTTATGCCACATCCAGCTGTCGTTGTAGATAGGGTCATTCCAGCTTTCATCAGAGACCCTGAAGGAATTGTAAAGAATTTCCCAGTTTTTTTGTTTTGTTTTTGAAATTCCTTTTTATAGTGGGTTTGAGCTGATTCTCGCTGCCATGTTTATGCCAGTCTAGACACACTTGATTCCCTTACGGAGACATATCAATACATAGGTTTTAAGATTCTTACTAGTCAGATATTTTCCTCTGCGGGAAATATGGGGTTTTGAGTCCCTTTCACTGAGGACGGTGTAGGTCTTGACTATTCCATAGTTGGTTTTTGGAACGGTACCTGTGCTTATATCAAACTCTGGTTTTATGCATCACCCCACCTCTCCTTCCCCCTTAAGCAGGTATAAGAGTGTTTTCTAAATGTGAGACACTGTTCTCTTTCCTAACTCAGTTCAAGTGTAGCCATGTTTACAGGATCTTCATAAGTGATATCTTATGATAAGTTTCTTTTTCTCTGTGACTTATTTCACTTAGAATCATCGTACCTGAATCCACCCATTTTGCTGCTACTGGTCTTATGACATTGATTTCATGGCTGAGGGATATTCCATCGTACGTAAGTACCACAATTTTTTGAACCATGTTTATATTTTCTGGGATACTTAAGGTGTATCCAAGTTGAGGTCCTTGTATGCAGTGCAGCCCTAAATATTGGGGTGGCTCTGTCTTATTGATTTTCAGTTTTCCCAAGGTATATTCCCTAGACTGGTAGTGCCCTTGGCTCTGTAGCTCTGTTCTTTACTTGTTTTAGGGAACAGAATGCACTCCTCCAGAGAGGCAGTTGGCAATTTACATCCCGCCCATCAGCATAACAAGGCTCCCTGTTCTCCAGGGCCTGTCTTGCCTTTCTTGTTCTTACACATTTTGTGGATGTCCCTTTTGACCGGTGGGAAGTGATACTTCTTTGTAGTGCAGATTTGCATTGCCCGCTTGCTTGCTTGGCCAAAAAGGGCGTATGCGTTTTCTCCTGAATATATTCAGGAGAAAACGCATACGCCCTTTTTGGCCAAGTGCATCATTGTCGAAGTTGTGCCCCTCTTCCTGTGCTTTAAAGGCGATTCCAACGTACCTCTTGAAATCTGTTTCCTGCTATTCTGCCTCGCTTTCAAGTCCGCCTCGTTGCCTTCCCTCAACAGATTTTTGGACGATAGTTGTCCTTTATTACTCGGCCAGTTTGTGAATTGCTGTGTCCCTGAGCTCCATTTTTCAACTCGTTTTTGGAGAGCTGACCGCAAGTCCAAAATTTTGGTTCAGGACCTATACTGGTTCCCGGTGGGTGTCTGAGAATTTGGTTAATTCTTCTTCCTGCCGGGAAATTACAGTGATATGTGCCCGTCCAAATGCCTAACAGCTACTCTCTCATTGGTTCTCCCTCTTCCCTTTCATCCTCTGCCAAATTGGCAACCTGTGCGAACCAAGAGGTTAAAGGGGCTGTCTCTCCAAGTTGGGAGGTTGATAGTAAAGCAGCGGGAAAGTCAATCCGGAGCACCACGAGAGGGTTTATTCATTGAGTTTTAGAAACCTTTCGTATTCACAGTGTGTCCGTTCCCTAGGTTTCCAGCACATGTTATAGCTGTAGTAATATTCCCTTCAACCTGGAGAGTTCGGACCCATGGAATGGGTGCCATGCATTATTGCTTTAAAGGGTCTGCATTTGCTCACCCAATCTCACCAATCATCTCAGTCCCAAGTGTCCCTTCTTATGCCATATCCAGCTGTCGTTGTAGATATGGTCATTCCAGCTTTCATCAGAGACCCTGAAGGAATTGTAAAGAATTTCCCAGTTTTTTTGTTTTATTTTTGAAATTCCTTTTTATAGTGGGTTTGAGCTGATTCTCGCTGCCATGTTTATGCCAGTCTAGACACACTTGATTCCCTTACGGAGACATATCAATACATAGGCTTTAAGATTCTTACTAGTCAGATACTTTCCTCTGAGGGAAATATGGAGTTTTGAGTCCCTTTCACTGAGGACGGTGTAGGTCTTGTCTATTCCATAGTTGGTTTTTGGAACGGTACCTGTGCTTATATCAAACTCAGGTTTTATGCATCACCCCACCTCTCCTTCCCCCTTAAGCAGGTATAAGAGTGTTTTCTAAATGTGAGACACTGTTCTCTTTCCTAACTCAGTTCAAGTGTAGCCATGTTTACAGGATCTTCATAAGTGATATCTTATGATAAGTTTCTTTTTCTGTGTGACTTATTTCACTTAGAATCATCGTACCTGAATCCACCCATTTTGCTGCTACTGGTCTTATGACATTGATTTCATGGCTGAGGGATATTCCATCGTACGTAAGTACCACAATTTTTTGAACCATGTTTATATTTTCTGGGATACTTAAGGTGTATCCAAGTTGAGGTCCTTGTATGCAGTGCAGCCCTAAATTTTGGGGTGGCACTGTCTTATTGATTTTCAGTTTTCCCAAGGTATATTCCCTAGACTGGTAGTGCCCTTGGCTCTGTAGCTCTGTTCTTTACTTGTTTTAGGGAACAGAATGCACTCCTCCAGAGAGGCAGTTGGCAATTTACATCCCGCCCATCAGCATAACAAGGCTCCCTGTTCTCCAGGGCCTGTCTTGCCTTTCTTGTTCTTACACATTATGTGGGTGTCCCTTTTGACCGGTGGGAAGTGATACTTCTTTGTAGTGCAGATTTGCATTGCCCGCTTGCTTGCTTGGCCAAAAAGGGCGTATGTGTTTTCTCCTGAATATATTCAGGAGAAAACGCATACGCCCTTTTTGGCCAAGTGCATCATTGTCGAAGTTGTGCCCCTCTTCCTGTGCTTTAAAGGCTATTCCAACGTACCTCTTGAAATCTGTTTCCTGCTATTCTGCCTCGCTTTCAAGTCCGCCTCGTTGCCTTCCGTCAACAGATTTTTGGACGATAGGTGTCCTTTATTACTCGGCCAGTTTGTGAATTGCTGTGCCCCTGAGCTCCATTTTTCAACTCGTTTTTGGTGAGCTGACCGCAAGTCCAAAATTTTGTTTCAGGACCTATACTGGTTCCCGGTGGGTGGCTGAGAATTTGGTTAATTCTTCTTCCTGCCAGGAAATTACAGTGATATGTGCCCGTCCAAATGCCTAACAGCTACTCTCTCATTGGTTCTCCCTCTTCCCTTTCATCCTCTGCCAAATTGGCAACCTGTGCGAACCAAGAGGTTAAAGGGGCTGTCTCTCCAAGTTGGGAGGTTGATAGTAAAGCAGACGGAAAGTCAAACCGGAGCACCAGGAGAGGGACTATGCGTTGAGTTTTAGAAACCTTTCGTATTCACAGTGTGTCCGTTCTCTAGGATTCCTGCACATGTTATAGCTGTAGTAATATTCCCTTCAACCTGGAGAGTTCGGACCCATGGAATGGGTGCCATGCATTATTGCTTTAAAGGGTCTGCATTTGCTCACCCAATCTCACCAATCGTCTCAGTCCCAAGTGTCCCTCCTTATGCCACATCCAGCTGTCGTTGTAGATAGGGTCATTCCAGATTTCATCAGAGACCCTGAAGGAATTGTAAAGAATTTCCCAGTTTTTTTGTTTTGTTTTTGAAATTCCTTTTTATAGTGGGTTTGAGCTGATTCTCGCTGCCATGTTTATGCCAGTCTAGACACACTTGATTCCCTTACGGAGACATATCAATACATAGGTTTTAAGATTCTTACTAGTCAGATACTTTCCTCTGCGGGAAATATGGGGTTTTGAGTCCCTTTCACTGAGGACGGTGTAGGTCTTGTCTATTCCATAGTTGGTTTTTGGAACGGTACCTGTGCTTATATCAAACTCTGGTTTTATGGATCACCCCACCTCTCCTTCCCCCTTAAGCAGGTATAAGAGTGTTTTCTAAATGTGAGACACTGTTCTCTTTCCTAACTCAGTTCAAGTGTAGCCATGTTTACAGGATCTTCATAAGTGATATCTTATGATAAGTTTCTTTTTCTGTGTGACTTATTTCACTTAGAATCATCGTACCTGAATCCACCCATTTTGCTGCTACTGGTCTTATGACATTGATTTCATGGCTGAGGGATATTCCATCGTACGTAAGTACCACAATTTTTTGAACCATGTTTATATTTTCTGGGATACTTAAGGTGTATCCAAGTTGAGGTCCTTGTATGCAGTGCAGCCCTAAATTTTGGGGTGGCTCTGTCTTATTGATTTTCAGTTTTCCCAAGGTATATTCCCTAGACTGGTAGTGCCCTTGGCTCTGTAGCTCTGTTCTTTACTTGTTTTAGGGAACAGAATGCACTCCTCCAGAGAGGCAGTTGGCAATTTACATCCCGCCCATCAGCATAACAAGGCTCCCTGTTCTCCAGGGCCTGTCTTGCCTTTCTTGTTCTTACACATTTTGTGGATGTCCCTTTTGACCGGTGGGAAGTGATACTTCTTTGTAGTGCAGATTTGCATTGCCCGCTTGCTTGCTTGGCCAAAAAGGGCGTATGCGTTTTCTCCTGAATATATTCAGGAGAAAACGCATACGCCCTTTTTGGCCAAGTGCATCATTGTCGAAGTTGTGCCCCTCTTCCTGTGCTTTAAAGGCAATTCCAACGTACCTCTTGAAATCTGTTTCCTGCTATTCTGCCTCGCTTTCAAGTCCGCCTCGTTGCCTTCCCTCAACAGATTTTTGGACGATAGTTGTCCTTTATTACTCGGCCAGTTTGTGAATTGCTGTGCCCCTGAGCTCCATTTTTCAACTCGTTTTTGGTGAGCTGACCGCAAGTCCAAAATATTGGTTCAGGACCTATACTGGTTCCTGGTGGGTGGCTGAGAATTTGGTTAATTCTTCTTCCTGCCGGGAAATTACAGTGATATGTGCCCGTCCAAATGCCTAACAGCTACTCTCTCATTGGTTCTCCCTCTTCCCTTTCATCCTCTGCCAAATTGGCAACCTGTGCGAACCAAGAGGTTAAAGGGGCTGTCTCTCCAAGTTGGGAGGTTGATAGTAAAGCAGACGGAAAGTCAAACCGGAGCACCAGGAGAGGGACTATGCGTTGAGTTTTAGAAACCTTTCGTATTCACAGGGTGTCCGTTCTCTAGGTTTCCTGCACATGTTATAGCTGTAGTAATATTCCCTTCAACCTGGAGAGTTCGGACCCATGGAATGGGTGCCATGCATTATTGCTTTAAAGGGTCTGCATTTGCTCACCCAATCTCACCAATCGTCTCAGTCCCAAGTGTCCCTCCTTATGCCACATCCAGCTGTCGTTGTAGATAGGGTCATTCCAGATTTCATCAGAGACCCTGAAGGAATTGTAAAGAATTTCCCAGTTTTTTTGTTTTGTTTTTGAAATTCCTTTTTATAGTGGGTTTGAGCTGATTCTCGCTGCCATGTTTATGCCAGTCTAGACACACTTGATTCCCTTACGGAGACATATCAATACATATGTTTTAAGATTCTTACTAGTCAGATATTTTCCTGTGCGGGAAATATGGGGTTTTGAGTCCCTTTCACTGAGGACGGTGTAGGTCTTGTCTATTCCATAGTTGGTTTTTGGAACGGTACCTGTGCTTATATCAAACTCTGTTTTTATGCATCACCCCACCTCTCCTTCCCCCTTAAGCAGGTATAAGAGTGTTTTCTAAATGTGAGACACTGTTCTCTTTCCTAACTCAGTTCAAGTGTAGCCATGTTTACAGGATCTTCATAAGTGATATCTTATGATAAGTTTCTTTTTCTGTGTGACTTATTTCACTTAGAATCATCGTACCTGAATCCACCCATTTTGCTGCTACTGGTCTTATGACATTGATTTCATGGCTGAGGGATATTCCATCGTACGTAAGTACCACAATTTTTTGAACCATGTTTATATTTTCTGGGATACTTAAGGTGTATCCAAGTTGAGGTCCTTGTATGCAGTGCAGCCCTAAATTTTGGGGTGGCTCTGTCTTATTGATTTTCAGTTTTCCCAAGGTATATTCCCTAGACTGGTAGTGCCCTTGGCTCTGTAGCTCTGTTCTTTACTTGTTTTAGGGAACAGAATGCACTCCTCCAGAGAGGCAGTTGGCAATTTACATCCCGCCCATCAGCATAACAAGGCTCCCTGTTCTCCAGGGCCTGTCTTGCCTTTCTTGTTCTTACACATTTTGTGGATGTCCCTTTTGACCGGTGGGAAGTGATACTTCTTTGTAGTGCAGATTTGCATTGCCCGCTTGCTTGCTTGGCCAAAAAGGGCGTATGCGTTTTCTCCTGAATATATTCAGGAGAAAACGCATACGCCCTTTTTGGCCAAGTGCATCATTGTCGAAGTTGTGCCCCTCTTCCTGTGCTTTAAAGGCGATTCCAACGTACCTCTTGAAATCTGTTTCCTGCTATTCTGCCTCGCTTTCAAGTCCGCCTCGTTGCCTTCCGTCAACAGATTTATGGACGATAGTTGTCCTTTATTACTCGGCCAGTTTGTGAATTGCTGTGCCCCTGAGCTCCATTTTTCAACTCGTTTTTGGAGAGCTGACCGCAAGTCCAAAATTTTGGTTCAGGACCTATACTGGTTCCCGGTGGGTGGCTGAGAATTTGGTTAATTCTTCTTCCTGCCGGGAAATTACAGTGATATGTGCCCGTCCAAATGCCTAACAGCTACTCTCTCATTGGTTCTCCCTCTTCCCTTTCATCCTCTGCCAAATTGGCAACCTGTGCGAACCAGGAGGTTAAAGGGGCTGTCTCTCCAATTTGGGAGAATGATAGTAAAGCAGCCGGAAAGTCAAACCGGAGCACGAGGAGAGGGACTATTCCTTGAGTTTTAGAAACCTTTCGTATTCACAGTGTGTCCGTTCTCTAGGTTTCCCGCACATGTTATAGCTGTAGTAATATTCCCTTCAACCTGGAGAGTTCGGACCCATGGAATGGGTGCCATGCATTATTGCTTTAAAGGGTCTGCATTTGCTCACCCAATCTCACCAATCGTCTCAGTCCCAAGTGTCCCTCCTTATGCCACATCCAGCTGTCGTTGTAGATAGGGTCATTCCAGCTTTCATCAGAGACCCTGAAGGAATTGTAAAGAATTTCCCAGTTTTTTTGTTTTGTTTTTGAAATTCCTTTTTATAGTGGGTTTGAGCTGATTCTCGCTGCCATGTTTATGCCAGTCTAGACACACTTGATTCCCTTACGGAGACATATCAATACATAGGTTTTAAGATTCTTACTAGTCAGATATTTTCCTCTGCGGGAAATATGGGATTTTGAGTCCCTTTCGCTGAGGACGGTGTAGGTCTTGTCTATTCCATAGTTGGTTTTTGGAACGGTACCTGTGCTTATATCAAACTCTGGTTTTATGCATCACCCCACCTCTCCTTCCCCCTTAAGCAGGTATAAGAGTGTTTTCTAAATGTGAGACACTGTTCTCTTTCCTAACTCAGTTCAAGTGTAGCCATGTTTACAGGATCTTCATAAGTGATATCTTATGATAAGTTTCTTTTTCTGTGTGACTTATTTCACTTAGAATCATCGTACCTGAATCCACCCATTTTGCTGCTACTGGTCTTATGACATTGATTTCATGGCTGAGGGATATTCCATCGTACGTAAGTACCACAATGTTTTGAACCATATTTATATTTTCTGGGATACTTAAGGTGTATCCAAGTTGAGGTCCTTGTATGCAGTGCAGCCCTAAATTTTGGGGTGGCTCTGTCTTATTGATTTTCAGTTTTCCCAAGGTATATTCCCTAGACTGGTAGTGCCCTTGGCTCTGTAGCTCTGTTCTTTACTTGTTTTAGGGAACAGAATGCACTCCTCCAGAGAGGCAGTTGGCAATTTACATCCCGCCCTTCAGCATAACAAGGCTCCCTGTTCTCCAGGGCCTGTCTTGCCTTTCTTGTTCTTACACATTTTGTGGATGTCCCTTTTGACCGGTGGGAAGTGATACTTCTTTGTAGTGCAGATTTGCATTGCCCGCTTGCTTGCTTGGCCAAAAAGGGCGTATGCGTTTTCTCCTGAATATATTCAGGAGAAAACGCATACGCCCTTTTTGGCCAAGTGCATCATTGTCGAAGTTGTGCCCCTCTTCCTGTGCTTTAAAGGCGATTCCAACGTACCTCTTGAAATCTGTTTCCTGCTATTCTGCCTCGCTTTCAAGTCCGCCTCGTTGCCTTCCGTCAACAGATTTTTGGACGATAGGTGTCCTTTATTACTCGGCCAGTTTGTGAATTGCTGTGTCGCTGAGCTCCATTTTTCAACTCGTTTTTGGAGAGCTGACCGCAAGTCCAAAATTTTGGTTCAGGACCTATACAGGTTCCCGGTGGGTGTCTGAGAATTTGGTTAATTCTTCTTCCTGCTGGGAAATTACAGTGATATGTGCCCGTCCAAATGCCTAACAGCTACTCTCTCATTGGTTCTCCCTCTTCCCTTTCATCCTCTGCCAAATTGGCAACCTGTGCGAACCAAGAGGTTAAAGGGGCTGTCTCTCCAAGTTGGGAGGTTGATAGTAAAGCAGCGGGAAAGTCAATCCGGAGCACCACGAGAGGGTTTATTCATTGAGTTTTAGAAACCTTTCGTATTCACAGTGTGTCCGTTCCCTAGGTTTCCAGCACATGTTATAGCTGTAGTAATATTCCCTTCAACCTGGAGAGTTCGGACCCATGGAATGGGTGCCATGCATTATTGCTTTAAAGGGTCTGCATTTGCTCACCCAATCTCACCAATCATCTCAGTCCCAAGTGTCCCTTCTTATGCCATATCCAGCTGTCGTTGTAGATAGGGTCATTCCAGCTTTCATCAGAGACCCTGAAGGAATTGTAAAGAATTTCCCAGTTTTTTTGTTTTATTTTTGAAATTCCTTTTTATAGTGGGTTTGAGCTGATTCTCGCTGCCATGTTTATGCCAGTCTAGACACACTTGATTCCCTTACGGAGACATATCAATACATAGGCTTTAAGATTCTTACTAGTCAGATACTTTCCTCTGCAGGAAATATGGAGTTTTGAGTCCCTTTCACTGAGGACGGTGTAGGTCTTGTCTATTCCATAGTTGGTTTTTGGAACGGTACCTGTGCTTATATCAAACTCTGGTTTTATGCATCACCCCACCTCTCCTTCCCCCTTAAGCAGGTATAAGAGTGTTTTCTAAATGTGAGACACTGTTCTCTTTCCTAACTCAGTTCAAGTGTAGCCATGTTTACAGGATCTTCATAAGTGATATCTTATGATAAGTTTCTTTTTCTGTGTGACTTATTTCACTTAGAATCATCGTACCTGAATCCACCCATTTTGCTGCTACTGGTCTTATGACATTGATTTCATGGCTGAGGGATATTCCATCGTACGTAAGTACCACAATTTTTTGAACCATGTTTATATTTTCTGGGATACTTAAGGTGTATCCAAGTTGAGGTCCTTGTATGCAGTGCAGCCCTAAATTTTGGGGTGGCTCTGTCTTATTGATTTTCAGTTTTCCCAAGGTATATTCCCTAGACTGGTAGTGCCCTTGGCTCTGTAGCTCTGTTCTTTACTTGTTTTAGGGAACAGAATGCACTCCTCCAGAGAGGCAGTTGGCAATTTACATCCCGCCCATCAGCATAACAAGGCTCCTTGTTCTCCAGGGCCTGTCTTGCCTTTCTTGTTCTTACACATTATGTGGGTGTCCCTTTTGACCGGTGGGAAGTGATACTTCTTTGTAGTGCAGATTTGCATTGCCCGCTTGCTTGCTTGGCCAAAAAGGGCGTATGTGTTTTCTCCTGAATATATTCAGGAGAAAACGCATACGCCCTTTTTGGCCAAGTGCATCATTGTCGAAGTTGTGCCCCTCTTCCTGTGCTTTAAAGGCTATTCCAACGTACCTCTTGAAATCTGTTTCCTGCTATTCTGCCTCGCTTTCAAGTCCGCCTCGTTGCCTTCCGTCAACAGATTTTTGGACGATAGGTGTCCTTTATTACTCGGCCAGTTTGTGAATTGCTGTGCCCCTGAGCTCCATTTTTCAACTCGTTTTTGGTGAGCTGACCGCAAGTCCAAAATTTTGTTTCAGGACCTATACTGGTTCCCGGTGGGTGGCTGAGAATTTGGTTAATTCTTCTTCCTGCCAGGAAATTACAGTGATATGTGCCCGTCCAAATGCCTAACAGCTACTCTCTCATTGGTTCTCCCTCTTCCCTTTCATCCTCTGCCAAATTGGCAACCTGTGCGAACCAAGAGGTTAAAGGGGCTGTCTCTCCAAGTTGGGAGGTTGATAGTAAAGCAGACGGAAAGTCAAACCGGAGCACCAGGAGAGGGACTATGCGTTGAGTTTTAGAAACCTTTCGTATTCACAGTGTGTCCGTTCTCTAGGATTCCTGCACATGTTATAGCTGTAGTAATATTCCCTTCAACCTGGAGAGTTCGGACCCATGGAATGGGTGCCATGCATTATTGCTTTAAAGGGTCTGCATTTGCTCACCCAATCTCACCAATCATCTCAGTCCCAAGTGTCCCTTCTTATGCCATATCCAGCTGTCGTTGTAGATAGGGTCATTCCAGCTTTCATCAGAGACCCTGAAGGAATTGTAAAGAATTTCCCAGTTTTTTTGTTTTATTTTTGAAATTCCTTTTTATAGTGGGTTTGAGCTGATTCTCGCTGCCATGTTTATGCCAGTCTAGACACACTTGATTCCCTTACGGAGACATATCAATACATAGGCTTTAAGATTCTTACTAGTCAGATACTTTCCTCTGCAGGAAATATGGAGTTTTGAGTCCCTTTCACTGAGGACGGTGTAGGTCTTGTCTATTCCATAGTTGGTTTTTGGAACGGTACCTGTGCTTATATCAAACTCTGGTTTTATGCATCACCCCACCTCTCCTTCCCCCTTAAGCAGGTATAAGAGTGTTTTCTAAATGTGAGACACTGTTCTCTTTCCTAACTCAGTTCAAGTGTAGCCATGTTTACAGGATCTTCATAAGTGATATCTTATGATAAGTTTCTTTTTCTGTGTGACTTATTTCACTTAGAATCATCGTACCTGAATCCACCCATTTTGCTGCTACTGGTCTTATGACATTGATTTCATGGCTGAGGGATATTCCATCGTACGTAAGTACCACAATTTTTTGAACCATGTTTATATTTTCTGGGATACTTAAGGTGTATCCAAGTTGAGGTCCTTGTATGCAGTGCAGCCCTAAATTTTGGGGTGGCTCTGTCTTATTGATTTTCAGTTTTCCCAAGGTATATTCCCTAGACTGGTAGTGCCCTTGGCTCTGTAGCTCTGTTCTTTACTTGTTTTAGGGAACAGAATGCACTCCTCCAGAGAGGCAGTTGGCAATTTACATCCCGCCCATCAGCATAACAAGGCTCCTTGTTCTCCAGGGCCTGTCTTGCCTTTCTTGTTCTTACACATTATGTGGGTGTCCCTTTTGACCGGTGGGAAGTGATACTTCTTTGTAGTGCAGATTTGCATTGCCCGCTTGCTTGCTTGGCCAAAAAGGGCGTATGTGTTTTCTCCTGAATATATTCAGGAGAAAACGCATACGCCCTTTTTGGCCAAGTGCATCATTGTCGAAGTTGTGCCCCTCTTCCTGTGCTTTAAAGGCTATTCCAACGTACCTCTTGAAATCTGTTTCCTGCTATTCTGCCTCGCTTTCAAGTCCGCCTCGTTGCCTTCCGTCAACAGATTTTTGGACGATAGGTGTCCTTTATTACTCGGCCAGTTTGTGAATTGCTGTGCCCCTGAGCTCCATTTTTCAACTCGTTTTTGGTGAGCTGACCGCAAGTCCAAAATTTTGTTTCAGGACCTATACTGGTTCCCGGTGGGTGGCTGAGAATTTGGTTAATTCTTCTTCCTGCCAGGAAATTACAGTGATATGTGCCCGTCCAAATGCCTAACAGCTACTCTCTCATTGGTTCTCCCTCTTCCCTTTCATCCTCTGCCAAATTGGCAACCTGTGCGAACCAAGAGGTTAAAGGGGCTGTCTCTCCAAGTTGGGAGGTTGATAGTAAAGCAGACGGAAAGTCAAACCGGAGCACCAGGAGAGGGACTATGCGTTGAGTTTTAGAAACCTTTCGTATTCACAGTGTGTCCGTTCTCTAGGATTCCTGCACATGTTATAGCTGTAGTAATATTCCCTTCAACCTGGAGAGTTCGGACCCATGGAATGGGTGCCATGCATTATTGCTTTAAAGGGTCTGCATTTGCTCACCCAATCTCACCAATCGTCTCAGTCCCAAGTGTCCCTCCTTATGCCACATCCAGCTGTCGTTGTAGATAGGGTCATTCCAGATTTCATCAGAGACCCTGAAGGAATTGTAAAGAATTTCCCAGTTTTTTTGTTTTGTTTTTGAAATTCCTTTTTATAGTGGGTTTGAGCTGATTCTCGCTGCCATGTTTATGCCAGTCTAGACACACTTGATTCCCTTACGGAGACATATCAATACATATGTTTTAAGATTCTTACTAGTCAGATATTTTCCTGTGCGGGAAATATGGGGTTTTGAGTCCCTTTCACTGAGGACGGTGTAGGTCTTGTCTATTCCATAGTTGGTTTTTGGAACGGTACCTGTGCTTATATCAAACTCTGTTTTTATGCATCACCCCACCTCTCCTTCCCCCTTAAGCAGGTATAAGAGTGTTTTCTAAATGTGAGACACTGTTCTCTTTCCTAACTCAGTTCAAGTGTAGCCATGTTTACAGGATCTTCATAAGTGATATCTTATGATAAGTTTCTTTTTCTGTGTGACTTATTTCACTTAGAATCATCGTACCTGAATCCACCCATTTTGCTGCTACTGGTCTTATGACATTGATTTCATGGCTGAGGGATATTCCATCGTACGTAAGTACCACAATTTTTTGAACCATGTTTATATTTTCTGGGATACTTAAGGTGTATCCAAGTTGAGGTCCTTGTATGCAGTGCAGCCCTAAATTTTGGGGTGGGTCTGTCTTATTGATTTTCAGTTTTCCCAAGGTATATTCCCTAGACTGGTAGTGCCCTTGGCTCTGTAGCTCTGTTCTTTACTTGTTTTAGGGAACAGAATGCACTCCTCCAGAGAGGCAGTTGGCAATTTACATCCCGCCCATCAGCATAACAAGGCTCCCTGTTCTCCAGGGCCTGTCTTGCCTTTCTTGTTCTTACACATTTTGTGGATGTCCCTTTTGACCGGTGGGAAGTGATACTTCTTTGTAGTGCAGATTTGCATTGCCCGCTTGCTTGCTTGGCCAAAAAGGGCGTATGCGTTTTCTCCTGAATATATTCAGGAGAAAACGCATACGCCCTTTTTGGCCAAGTGCATCATTGTCGAAGTTGTGCCCCTCTTCCTGTGCTTTAAAGGCGATTCCAACGTACCTCTTGAAATCTGTTTCCTGCTATTCTGCCTCGCTTTCAAGTCCGCCTCGTTGCCTTCCGTCAACAGATTTATGGACGATAGTTGTCCTTTATTACTCGGCCAGTTTGTGAATTGCTGTGCCCCTGAGCTCCATTTTTCAACTCGTTTTTGGAGAGCTGACCGCAAGTCCAAAATTTTGGTTCAGGACCTATACTGGTTCCCGGTGGGTGGCTGAGAATTTGGTTAATTCTTCTTCCTGCCGGGAAATTACAGTGATATGTGCCCGTCCAAATGCCTAACAGCTACTCTCTCATTGGTTCTCCCTCTTCCCTTTCATCCTCTGCCAAATTGGCAACCTGTGCGAACCAGGAGGTTAAAGGGGCTGTCTCTCCAATTTCGGAGAATGATAGTAAAGCAGCCGGAAAGTCAAACCGGAGCACGAGGAGAGGGACTATTCCTTGAGTTTTAGAAACCTTTCGTATTCACAGTGTGTCCGTTCTCTAGGTTTCCCGCACATGTTATAGCTGTAGTAATATTCCCTTCAACCTGGAGAGTTCGGACCCATGGAATGGGTGCCATGCATTATTGCTTTAAAGGGTCTGCATTTGCTCACCCAATCTCACCAATCGTCTCAGTCCCAAGTGTCCCTCCTTATGCCACATCCAGCTGTCGTTGTAGATAGGGTCATTCCAGCTTTCATCAGAGACCCTGAAGGAATTGTAAAGAATTTCCCAGTTTTTTTGTTTTGTTTTTGAAATTCCTTTTTATAGTGGGTTTGAGCTGATTCTCGCTGCCATGTTTATGCCAGTCTAGACACACTTGATTCCCTTACGGAGACATATCAATACATAGGTTTTAAGATTCTTACTAGTCAGATATTTTCCTCTGCGGGAAATATGGGATTTTGAGTCCCTTTCGCTGAGGACGGTGTAGGTCTTGTCTATTCCATAGTTGGTTTTTGGAACGGTACCTGTGCTTATATCAAACTCTGGTTTTATGCATCACCCCACCTCTCCTTCCCCCTTAAGCAGGTATAAGAGTGTTTTCTAAATGTGAGACACTGTTCTCTTTCCTAACTCAGTTCAAGTGTAGCCATGTTTACAGGATCTTCATAAGTGATATCTTATGATAAGTTTCTTTTTCTGTGTGACTTATTTCACTTAGAATCATCGTACCTGAATCCACCCATTTTGCTGCTACTGGTCTTATGACATTGATTTCATGGCTGAGGGATATTCCATCGTACGTAAGTACCACAATTTTTTGAACCATGTTTATATTTTCTGGGATACTTAAGGTGTATCCAAGTTGAGGTCCTTGTATGCAGTGCAGCCCTAAATTTTGGGGTGGCTCTGTCTTATTGATTTTCAGTTTTCCCAAGGTATATTCCCTAGACTGGTAGTGCCCTTGGCTCTGTAGCTCTGTTCTTTACTTGTTTTAGGGAACAGAATGCACTCCTCCAGAGAGGCAGTTGGCAATTTACATCCCGCCCATCAGCATAACAAGGCTCCCTGTTCTCCAGGGCCTGTCTTGCCTTTCTTGTTCTTACACATTTTGTGGATGTCCCTTTTGACCGGTGGGAAGTGATACTTCTTTGTAGTGCAGATTTGCATTGCCCGCTTGCTTGCTTGGCCAAAAACGGCGTATGCGTTTTCTCCTGAATATATTCAGGAGAAAACGCATACGCCCTTTTTGGCCAAGTGCATCATTGTCGAAGTTGTGCCCCTCTTCCTGTGCTTTAAAGGCGATTCCAACGTACCTCTTGAAATCTGTTTCCTGCTATTCTGCCTCGCTTTCAAGTCCGCCTCGTTGCCTTCCCTCAACAGATTTTTGGACGATAGTTGTCCTTTATTACTCGGCGAGTTTGTGAATTGCTGTGCCCCTGAGCTCCATTTTTCAACTCGTTTTTGGTGAGCTGACCGCAAGTCCAAAATTTTGCTTCAGGACCTATACTGGTTCCCGGTGGGTGGCTGAGAATTTGGTTAATTCTTCTTCCTGCCAGGAAATTACAGTTATATGTGCCCGTCCAAATGCCTAACAGCTACTCTCTCATTGGTTCTCCCTCTTCCCTTTCATCCTCTGCCAAATTGGCAACCTGTGCGAACCAAGATGTTAAAGGGGCTGTCTCTCCAAGTTGGGAGGTTGATAGTAAAGCAGACGGAAAGTCAAACTGGAGCACCAGGAGTGGGACTATTCGTTGAGTTTTAGAAACCTTTCGTATTCACAGTGTGTCCGTTCTCTAGGTTTCCCGCACATGTTATAGCTGTAGTAATATTCCCTTCAACCTGGAGAGTTCGGACCCATGGAATGGGTGCCATGCATTATTGCTTTAAAGGGTCTGCATTTGCTCACCCAATCTCACCAATTGTCTCAGTCCCAAGTGTCCCTCCTTATGCCACATCCAGCTGTCATTGTAGATAGGGTCATTGCAGCTTTCATCAGAGACCCTGAAGGAATTGTAAAGAATTTCCCAGTTTTTTTGTTTTGTTTTTGAAATTCCTTTTTATAGTGGGTTTGAGCTGATTCTCGCTGCCATGTTTATGCCAGTCTAGACACACTTGATTCCCTTACGGAGACATATCAATACATAGGTTTTAAGATTCTTACTAGTCAGATATTTTCCTCTGCGGGAAATATGGGGTTTTGAGTCCCTATCACTGAGGAAGGTGTAGGTCTTGTCTATTCCATAGTTGGTTTTTGGAACGGTACCTGTGCTTATATCAAACTCTGGTTTTATGCATCACCCCACCTCTCCTTCCCCCTTAAGCAGGTATAAGAGTGTTTTCTAAATGTGAGACACTGTTCTCTTTCCTAACTCAGTTCAAGTGTAGCCATGTTTACAGGATCTTCATAAGTGATATCTTATGATAAGTTTCTTTTTCTGTGTGACTTATTTCACTTAGATTCATCGTACCAGAATCCACCCATTTTGCTGCTACTGGTCTTATGACATTGATTTCATGGCTGAGGGATATTCCATCGTACGTAAGTACCACAATTTTTTGAACCATGTTTATATTTTCTGGGATACTTAAGGTGTATCCAAGTTGAGGTCCTTGTATGCAGTGCGGCCCTAAATTTTGGGGTGGCTCTGTCTTATTGATTTTCAGTTTTCCCAAGGTATATTCCCTAGACTGGTAGTGCCCTTGGCTCTGTAGCTCTGTTCTTTACTTGTTTTAGGGAACAGAATGCACTCCTCCAGAGAGGCAGTTGGTAATTTACATCCCGCCCATCAGCATAACAAGGCTCCCTGTTCTCCAGGGCCTGTCTTGCCTTTCTTGTTCTTACACATTTTGTGGATGTCCCTTTTGACCGGTGGGAAGTGATACTTCTTTGTAGTGCAGATTTGCATTGCCCGCTTGCTTGCTTGGCCAAAAAGGGCGTATGCGTTTTCTCCTGAATATATTCAGGAGAAAACGCATACGGCCTTTTTGGCCAAGTGCATCATTGTCGAAGTTGTGCCCCTCTTCCTGTGCTTTAAAGGCGAATCCAACGTACCTCTTGAAATCTGTTTCCTGCTATTCTGCCTCGCTTTCAAGTCCGCCTCGTTGCCTTCCCTCAACAGATTTTTGGACGATAGTTGTCCTTTATTACTCGGCCAGTTTGTGAATTGCTGTGCCCCTGAGCTCCATTTTTCAACTCGTTTTTGGTGAGCTGACCGCAAGTCCAAAATTTTGGTTCAGGACCTATACTGGTTCCCGGTGGGTGGCTGAGAATTTGGTTAATTCTTCTTCCTGCCGGGAAATTACAGTGATATGTGCCCGTCCAAATGCCTAACAGCTACTCTCTCATTGGTTCTCCCTCTTCCCTTTCATCCTCTGCCAAATTGGCAACCTGTGCGAACCAAGAGGTTAAAGGGTCTTTCTCTCCAAGTTGGGAGGTTGATAGTAAAGCAGACGGAAAGTCAAACCGGAGCACCAGGAGAGGGACTATGCGTTGAGTTTTAGAAACCTTTCGTATTCACAGTGTGTCCGTTCTCTAGGTTTCCCGCACATGTTATAGCTGTAGTAATATTCCCTTCAACCTGGAGAGTTCGGACCCATGGAATGGGTGCCATGCATTATTGCTTTAAAGGGTCTGCATTTGCTCACCCAATCTCACCAATCGTCTCAGTCCCAAGTGTCCCTCCTTATGCCACATCCAGCTGTCGTTGTAGATAGGGTCATTCCAGCTTTCATCAGAGACCCTGAAGGAATTGTAAAGAATTTCCCAGTTTTTTTGTTTTGTTTTTGAAATTCCTTTTTATAGTGGGTTTGAGCTGATTCTCGCTGCCATGTTTATGCCAGTCTAGACACACTTGATTCCCTTACGGAGACATATCAATACATAGGTTTTAAGATTCTTACTAGTCAGATATTTTCCTCTGCGGGAAATATGGGGTTTTGAGTCCCTTTCACTGAGGGCGGTGTAGGTCTTGTCTATTCCATAGTTGGTTTTTGGAACGGTACCTGTGCTTATATCAAACTCTGGTTTTATGCATCACCCCACCTCTCCTTCCCCCTTAAGCAGGTATAAGAGTGTTTTCTAAATGTGAGACACTGTTCTCTTTCCTAACTCAGTTCAAGTGTAGCCATGTTTACAGGATCTTCATAAGTGATATCTTATGATAAGTTTCTTTTTCTGTGTGACTTATTTCACTTAGAATCATCGTACCTGAATCCACCCATTTTGCTGCTACTGGTCTTATGACATTGATTTCATGGCTGAGGGATATTCCATCGTACGTAAGTACCACAATTTTTTGAACCATGTTTATATTTTCTGGGATACTTAAGGTGTATCCAAGTTGAGGTCCTTGTATGCAGTGCAGCCCTAAATTTTGGGGTGGCTCTGTCTTATTGATTTTCAGTTTTCCAAAGGTATATTCCCTAGGCTGGTAGTGCCCTTGGCTCTGTAGCTCTGTTCTTTACTTGTTTTAGGGAACAGAATGCACTCCTCCAGAGAGGCAGTGGGCAATTTACATCCCGCCCATCAGCATAACAAGGCTCCCTGTTCTCCAGGGCCTGTCTTGCCTTTCTTGTTCTTACACATTTTGTGGATGTCCCTTTTGACCGGTGGGAAGTGATACTTCTTTGTAGTGCAGATTTGCATTGCCCGCTTGCTTGCTTGGCCAAAAAGGGCGTATGAGTTTTCTCCTGAATATATTCAGGAGAAAACGCATACGCCCTTTTTGGCCAAGTGCGTCATTGTCGAAGTTGTGCCCCTCTTCCTGTGCTTTAAAGGCGATTCCAACGTACCTCTTGAAATCTGTTTCCTGCTATTCTGCCTCGCTTTCAAATCCGCCTCGTTGCCTTCCCTCAACAGATTTTTGGACGACAGTTGTCCTTTATTACTCGGCCAGTTTGTGAATTGCTGTGCCCCTGAGCTCCATTTTTCAACTCGTTTTTGGTGAGCTGACCGCAAGTCCAAAATTTTGCTTCAGGACCTATACTGGTTCCCGGTGGGTGGCTGAGAATTTGTTTAATTCTTCTTCCTGCCGGGAAATTACAGTGATATGTGCCCGTCCAAATGCCTAACAGCTACTCTCTCATTGGTTCTCCCTCTTCCCTTTCATCCTCTGCCAAATTGGCAACCTGTGCGAACCAAGAGGTTAAAGGGGCTGTCTCTCCAAGTTGGGAGGTTGATAGTAAAGCAGACAGAAAGTCAAACCGGAGCACCAGGAGAGGGACTATGCGTTGAGTTTTAGAAACCTTTCGTATTCACAGTGTGTCCGTTCTCTAGGTTTCCCGCACATGTTATAGCTGTAGTAATATTCCCTTCAACCTGGAGAGTTCGGACCCATGGAATGGGTGCCAGGCATTTGGGCTTTAAAGGGTCTGCATTTGCTCACCCAATCTCACCAATCGTCTCAGTCCCAAGTGTCCCTCCTTATGCCACATCCAGCTGTCATTGTAGATAGGGTCATTCCAGCTTTCATCAGAGACCCTGAAGGAATTGTAAAGAATTTCCCAGTTTTTTTGTTTTGTTTTTGAAATTCCTTTTTATAGTGGGTTTGAGCTGATTCTCGCTGCCATGTTTATGCCAGTCTAGACACACTTGATTCCCTTACGGAGACATATCAATACATAGGTTTTAAGATTCTTACTAGTCAGATATTTTCCTCTGCGGGAAATATGGGGTTTTGAGTCCCTTTCACTGAAGACGGTGTAGGTCTTGTCTATTCCATAGTTGGTTTTTGGAACGGTACCTGTGCTTATATCAAACTCTGGTTTTATGCATCACCCCACCTCTCCTTCCCCCTTAAGCAGGTATAAGAGTGTTTTCTAAATGTGAGACACTGTTCTCTTTCCTAACTCAGTTCAAGTGTAGCCATGTTTACAGGATCTTCATAAGTGATATCTTATGATAAGTTTCTTTTTCTGTGTGACTTATTTCACTTAGAATCATCGTACCTGAATCCACCCATTTTACTGCTACTGGTCTTATGACATTGATTTCATGGCTGAGGGATATTCCATCGTACGTAAGTACCACAATTTTTTGAACCATGTTTATATTTTCTGGGATACTTAAGGTGTATCCAAGTTGAGGTCCTTGTATGCAGTGCAGCCCTAAATTTTGGGGTGGCTCTGTCTTATTGATTTTCAGTTTTCCCAAGGTATATTCCCTAGACTGGTAGTGCCCTTGGCTCTGTAGCTCTGTTCTTTACTTGTTTTAGGGAACAGAATGCACTCCTCCAGAGAGGCAGTTGGCAATTTACATCCCGCCCATCAGCATAACAAGGCTCCCTGTTCTCCAGGGCCTGTCTTGCCTTTCTTGTTCTTACACATTTTGTGGATGTCCCTTTTGACCGGTGGGAAGTGATACTTCTTTGTAGTGCAGATTTGCATTGCCCGCTTGCTTGCTTGGCCAAAAAGGGCGTATGAGTTTTCTCCTGAATATATTCAGGAGAAACCGCATACGCCCTTTTTGGCCAAGTGCATCATTGTCAAAGTTGTGCCCCTCTTCCTGTGCTTTAAAGGCGATTCCAACGTACCTCTTGAAATCTGTTTCCTGCTATTCTGCCTCGCTTTCAAGTCCACCTCGTTGCCTTCCCTCAACAGATTTTTGGACGATAGTTGTCCTTTATTACTCGGCCAGTTTGTGAATTGCTGTGTCCCTGAGCTCCATTTTTCAACTCGTTTTTGGAGAGCTGACCGCAAGTCCAAAATTTTGGTTCAGGACCTATACTGGTTCCCGGTGGGTGGCTGAGAATTTGGTTAATTCTTCTTCCTGCCGGGAAATTACAGTGATATGTGCCCGTCCAAATGCCTAACAGCTACTCTCTCATTGGTTCTCCCTCTTCCCTTTCATCCTCTGCCAAATTGGCAACCTGTGCGAACCAAGAGGTTAAAGGGGCTGTCTCTCCAAGTTGGGAGGTTGATAGTAAAGCAGACGGAAAGTCAAACCGGAGCACCAGGAGAGGGTCTATTCTTTGAGTTTTAGAAACCTTTCGTATTCACAGTGTGTCCGTTCTCTAGGTTTCCCGCACATGTTATAGCTGTAGTAATATTCCCTTCAACCTGGAGAGTTCGGACCCATGGAATGGGTGCCATGCATTATTGCTTTAAAGGGTCTGCATTTGCTCACCCAATCTCACCAATCGTCTCAGTCCCAAGTGTCCCTCCTTATGCCACATCCAGCTGTCGTTGTAGATAGGGTCATTCCAGCTTTCAACAGAGACCCTGAAGGAATTGTAAAGAATTTCCCAGTTTTTTTGTTTTGTTTTTGAAATTCCTTTTTATAGTGGGTTTGAGCTGATTCTCGCTGCCATGTTTATGCCAGTCTAGACACACTTGATTCCCTTACGGAGACATATCAATACATAGGTTTTAAGATTCTTACTAGTCAGATATTTTCCTCTGCGGGAAATATGTGGTTTTGAGTCCCTTTCGCTGAGGACGGTGTAGGTCTTGTCTATTCCATAGTTGGTTTTTGGAACGGTACCTGTGCTTATATCAAACTCTGGTTTTATGCATCACCCCACCTCTCCTTCCCCCTTAAGCAGGTATAAGAGTGTTTTCTAAATGTGAGACACTGTTCTCTTTCCTAACTCAGTTCAAGTGTAGCCATGTTTACAGGATCTTCATAAGTGATATCTTATGATAAGTTTCTGTTTCTGTGTGACTTATTTCACTTAGAATCATCGTACCAGAATCCACCCATTTTTCTGCTACTGGTCTTATGACATTGATTTCATGGCTGAGGGATATTCCATCGTACGTAAGTACCACAATTTTTTGAACCATGTTTATATTTTCTGGGATACTTACTTAAGGTGTATCCAAGTTGAGGTCCTTGTATGCAGTGCAGCCCTAAATTTTGGGGTGGCTCTGTCTTATTGATTTTCAGTTTTCCCAAGGTATATTCCCTAGACTGGTAGTGCCCTTGGCTCTGTAGCTCTGTTCTTTACATGTTTTAGGGAACAGAATGCACTCCTCCAGAGAGGCAGTTGTCAATTTACATCCCGCCCATCAGCATAACAAGGCTCCCTGTTCTCCAGGGCCTGTCTTGCCTTTCTTGTTCTTACACATTTTGTGGATGTCCCCTTTGACTGTTGGGAAGTGATACTTCCTTGTAGTGCAGATTTGCATTGCCCGCTTGCTTGCTTGGCCAAAAAGGGCGTATGCGTTTTCTCCTGAATATATTCAGGAGAAAACGCATACGCCCTTTTTGGCCTAGTGCATCATTGTTGAAGTTGTGCCCCTCTTCCTGTGCTTTAAAGGCGATTCCAACGTACCTCTTGAAATCTGTTTCCTGCTATTCTGCCTCGCTTTCAAGTCCGCCTCGTTGCCTTCCCTCAACAGATTTTGGACGATAGTTGTCCTTTATTACTCGGCCAGTTTGTGAATTGCTGTGCCCCTGAGCTCCATTTTTCAACTCGTTTTTGGTGAGCTGACCGCAAGTCCAAAATTTTGGTTCAGGACCTATACTGGTTCCCGGTGGGTGGCTGAGAATTTGGTTAATTCTTCTTCCTGCCGGGAAATTACAGTGATATGTGCCCGTCCAAATGCCTAACAGCTACTCTCTCATTGGTTCTCCCTCTTCCCTTTCATCCTCTGCCAAATTGGCAACCTGTGAGAACCAAGAGGTTAAAGGGGCTGTCTCTCCAAGTTGGGAGGTTGATAGTAAAGCAGACGGAAAGTCAAACCGGAGCACCAGGAGAGGGACTATGCGTTGAGTTTTAGAAAGCTTTCGTAATCACAGTGTGTCCGTTCTCTAGGTTTCCTGCACATGTTATAGCTGTAGTAATATTCCCTTCAACCTGGAGAGTTCAGACCCATGGAATGGGTGCCATGCATTATTGCTTTAAAGGGTCTGCATTTGCTCACCCAATCTCACCAATCGTCTCAGTCCCAAGTGTCCCTCCTTATGCCACATCCAGCTGTCGTTGTAGATAGGGTCATTCCAGCTTTCATCAGAGACCCTGAAGGAATTGTAAAGAATTTCCCAGTTTTTTTGTTTTGTTTTTGAAATTCTTTTTATAGTGGGTTTGAGCTGATTCTCGCTGCCATGTTTATGCCAGTCTAGACACACTTGATTCCCTTACGGAGACATATCAATACATAGGTTTTAAGATTCTTACTAGTCAGATATTTTCCTCTGCGGGAAATATGGGGTTTTGAGTCCCTTTCACTGAGGACGGTGTAGGTCTTGTCTAATCCATAGTTGGTTTTTGGAACGGTACCTGTGCTTATATCAAACTCTGGTTTTATGCATCACCCCACCTCTCCTTCCCCCTTAAGCAGGTATAAGAGTGTTTTCTAAATGTGAGACACTGTTCTCTTTCCTAACTCAGTTCAAGTGTAGCCATGTTTACAGGATCTTCATAAGTGATATCTTATGATAAGTTTCTTTTTCTGTGTGACTTATTTCACTTAGAATCATCGTACCTGAATCCACCCATTTTGCTGCTACTGGTCTTATGACATTGATTTCATGGCTGAGGGATATTCCATTGTACGTAAGTACCACAATGTTTTGAACCATGTTTATATTTTCTGGGATACTTAAGGTGTATCCAAGTTGAGGTCCTTGTATGCAGTGCAGCCCTAAATTTTGGGGTGGCTCTGTCTTATTGATTTTCAGTTTTCCCAAGGTATATTCCCTAGACTGGTAGTGCCCTTGGCTCTGTAGCTCTGTTCTTTAATTGTTTTAGGGAACAGAATGCACTCCTCCAGAGAGGCAGTTGGCAATTTACATCCCGCCCATCAGCATAACAAGGCTCCCTGTTCTCCAGGGCCTGTCTTGCCTTTCTTGTTCTTACACATTTTGTGGATGTCCCTTTTGACCGGTGGGAAGTGATACTTCTTTGTAGTGCAGATTTGCATTGCCCGCTTGCTTGCTTGGCCAAAAAGGGCGTATGCGTTTTCTCCTGAATATATTCAGGAGAAAACGCATACGCCCTTTTTGGCCAAGTGCATCATTGTCGAAGTTGTGCCCCTCTTCCTGTGCTTTAAAGGCGATTCCAACGTACCTCTTGAAATCTGTTTCCTGCTATTCTGCCTCGCTTTCAAGTCCGCCTCGTTGCCTTCCCTCAACAGATTTTTGGACGATAGTTGTCCTTTATTACTCGGCCAGTTTGTGAATTGCTGTGCCCCTGAGCTCCATTTTTCAACTCGTTTTTGGTGAGCTGAACGCAAGTCCAAAATTTTGGTTCAGGACCTATACTGGTGCCCGGTGGGTGGCTGAGAATTTGGTTAATTCTTCTTCCTGCCGGGAAATTACAGTGATATGTGCCCGTCCAAATGCCTAACAGCTACTCTCTCATTGGTTCTCCCTCTTCCCTTTCATCCTCTGCCAAATTGGCAACCTGTGCGAACCAAGAGGTTAAAGGGGCTGTCTCTCCAAGTTGGGAGGTTGATAGTAAAGCAGACGGAAAGTCAAACCGGAGCACCAGGAGAGGGACTATTCGTTGAGTTTTAGAAACCTTTCGTATTCACAGTGTGTCCGTTCTCTAGGTTTCCCGCACATGTTATAGCTGTAGTAACATTCCCTTCAACCTGGAGAGTTCGGACCCATGGAATGGGTGCCATGCATTATTGCTTTAAAGGGTCTGCATTTGCTCACCCAATCTCACCAATCGTCTCAGTCCCAAGTGTCCCTCCTTATGCAACATCCAGCTGTCGTTGTAGATAGGGTCATTCCAGCTTTCATCAGAGACCCTGAAGGAATTGTAAAGAATTTCCCAGTTTTTTTGTTTTGTTTTTGAAATTCCTTTTTATAGTGGGTTTGAGCTGATTCTCGCTGCCATGTTTATGCCAGTCTAGACACACTTGTTTCCCTTACAGAGACATATCAATACATAGGTTTTAAGATTCTTACTAGTCAGATATTTTCCTCTGCGGGAAATATGGGGTTTTGAGTCCCTTTCACTGAAGACGGTGTAGGTCTTGTCTATTCCATAGTTGGTTTTTGGAACGGTACCTGTGCTTATATCAAACTCTGGTTTTATGCATCACCCCACCTCTCCTTCCCCCTTAAGCAGGTATAAGAGTGTTTTCTAAATGTGAGACACTGTTCTCTTTCCTAACTCAGTTCAAGTGTAGCCATGTTTACAGGATCTTCATAAGTGATATCTTATGATAAGTTTCTTTTTCTGTGTGACTTATTTCACTTAGAATCATCGTACCTGAATCCACCCATTTTGCTGCTACTGGTCTTATGACATTGATTTCATGGCTGAGGGATATTCCATCGTACGTAAGTACCACAATTTTTTGAACCATGTTTATATTTTCTGGGATACTTAAGGTGTATCCAAGTTGAGGTCCTTGTATGCAGTGCAGCCCTAAATTTTGGGGTGGCTCTGTCTTATTGATTTTCAGTTTTCCCAAGGTATATTCCCTAGACTGGTAGTGCCCTTGGCTCTGTAGCTCTGTTCTTTACTTGTTTTAGGGAACAGAATGCACTCCTCCAGAGAGGCAGTTGGCAATTTACATCCCGCCCATCAGCATAACAAGGCTCCCTGTTCTCCAGGGCCTGTCTTGCCTTTCTTGTTCTTACACATTTTGTGGATGTCCCTTTTGACCGGTGGGAAGTGATACTTCTTTGTAGTGCAGATTTGCATTGCCCGCTTGCTTGCTTGGCCAAAAAGGGCGTATGCGTTTTCTCCTGAATATATTCAGGAGAAAACGCATACGCCCTTTTTGGCCAAGTGCATCATTGTCGAAGTTGTGCCCCTCTTCCTGTGCTTTAAAGGCGATTCCAACGTACCTCTTGAAATCTGTTTCCTGCTATTCTGCCTCGCTTTCAAGTCCGCCTCGTTGCCTTCCCTCAACAGATTTTTGGACGATAGTTGTCCTTTATTACTCGGCCAGTTTGTGAATTGCTGTGCCCCTGAGCTCCATTTTTCAACTCGTTTTTGGTGAGCTGACCGCAAGTCCAAAATTTTGCTTCAGGACCTATACTGGTTCCCGGTGGGTGGCTGAGAATTTGGTTAATTCTTCTTCCTGCCGGGAAATTACAGTGATATGTGCCCGTCCAAATGCCTAACAGCTACTCTCTCATTGGTTCTCCCTCTTCCCTTTCATCCTCTGCCAAATTGGCAACCTGTGCGAACCAAGAGGTTAAAGGGGCTGTCTCTCCAAGTTGGGAGGTTGATAGTAAAGCAGACGGAAAGTCAAACCGGAGCACCAGGAGTGGGACTATGCGTTGAGTTTCAGAAACCTTTCGTATTCACAGTGTGTCCGTTCTCTAGGTTTCCCGCACATGTTATAGCTGTAGTAATATTCCCTTCAACCTGGAGAGTTCGGACCCATGGAATGGGTGCCATGTATTATTGCTTTAAAGGGTCTGCATTTGCTCACCCAATCTCACCAATCGTCTCAGTCCCAAGTGTCCCTCCTTATGCCACATCCAGCTGTCGTTGTAGATAGGGTCATTCCAGCCTTCATCAGAGACCCTGTAGGAATTGTAAAGAATTTCCCAGTTTTTTTGTTTTGTTTTTGAAATTCTTTTTATAGTGGGTTTGAGCTGATTCTCGCTGCCATGTTTATGCCAGTCTACACACACTTGATTCCCTTACGGAGACATATCAATACATAGGTTTTAAGATTCTTACTAGTCAGATATTTTCCTCTGCGGGAAATATGGGGTTTTGAGTCCCTTTCACTGAGGACGGTGTAGGTCTTGTCTATTCCATAGTTGGTTTTTGGAACGGTACCTGTGCTTATATCAAACTCTGGTTTTATGCATCACCCCACCTCTCCTTCCCCCTTAAGCAGGTATAAGAGTGTTTTCTAAATGTGAGACACTGTTCTCTTTCCTAACTCAGTTCAAGTGTAGCCATGTTTACAGGATCTTCATAAGTGATATCTTATGATAAGTTTCTTTTTCTGTGTGACTTATTTCACTTAGAATCATCGTATCTGAATGCACCCATTTTGCTGCTACTGGTCTTATGACATTGATTTCATGGCTGACGGATATTCCATCGTACGTAAGTACCACAATTTTTTGAACCATGTTTATATTTTCTGGGATACTTAAGGTGTGTCCAAGTTGAGGTCCTTGTATGCAGTGCAGCCCTAAATTTTGGGGTGGCTCTGTCTTATTGATTTTCAGTTTTCCCAAGGTATATTCCCTAGACTGGTAGTGCCCTTGGCTCTGTAGCTCTGTTCTTTACTTGTTTTAGGGAACAGAATGCACTCCTCCAGAGAGGCAGTTGTCAATTTACATCCCGCCCATCAGCATAACAAGGCTCCCTGTTCTCTAGGGCCTGTCTTGCCTTTCTTGTTCTTACACATTTTGTGGATGTCCCTTTTGACCGGTGGGAAGTGATACTTCTTTGTAGTGCAGATTTGCATTGCCCGCTTGCTTGCTTGGCCAAAAAGGGCGTATGCGTTTTCTCCTGAATATATTCAGGAGAAAACGCATACGCCCTTTTTGGCCAAGTGCATCATTGTCGAAGTTGTGCCCCTCTTCCTGTGCTTTAAAGGCGATTCCAACGTACCTCTTGAAATCTGTTTCCTGCTATTCTGCCTCGCTTTCAAGTCCGCCTCGTTGCCTTCCCTCAACAGATTTTTGGACGATAGTTGTCCTTTATTACTCGGCCAGTTTGTGAATTGCTGTGCCCCTGAGCTCCATTTTTCAACTCGTTTTTGGTGAGCTGACCGCAAGTCCAAAATTTTGGTTCAGGACCTATACTGGTTCCCGGTGGGTGGCTGAGAATTTGGTTAATTCTTCTTCCTGCCGGGAAATTACAGTGATATGTGACCGTCCAAATGCCTAACAGCTACTCTCTCATTGGTTCTCCCTCTTCCCTTTCATCCTCTGCCAAATTGGCAACCTGTACGAACCAAGAGGTTAAAGGGGCTGTCTCTCCAAGTTGGGAGGTTGATAGTAAAGCAGACGGAAAGTCAAACCGGAGCACCAGGAGAGGGACTATTCGTTGAGTTTTAGAAACCTTTCGTATTCACAGTGTGTCCGTTCTCTAGGTTTCCCGCACATGTTATAGCTGTAGTAACATTCCCTTCAACCTGGAGAGTTCGGACCCATGGAATGGGTGCCATGCATTATTGCTTTAAAGGGTCTGCATTTGCTCACCCAATCTCACCAATCGTCTCAGTCCCAAGTGTCCCTCCTTATGCCACATCCAGCTGTCGTTGTAGATAGGATCATTCTAGCTTTCATCAGAGACCCTGAAGGAATTGTAAAGAATTTCCCAGTTTTTTTGTTTTGTTTTTGAAATTCCTTTTTATAGTGGGTTTGAGCTGATTCTCGCTGCCATGTTTATGCCAGTCTAGACACACTTGATTCCCTTACGGAGACATATCAATACATAGGTTTTAAGATTCTTACTAGTCAGATATTTTCCTCTGCGGGAAATATGGGGTTTTGAGTCCCTTTCGCTGAGGACGGTGTAGGTCTTGTCTATTCCATAGTTGGTTTTTGGAACGGTACCTGTGCTTATATCAAACTCTGGTTTTATGCATCACCCCACCTCTCCTTCCCCCTTAAGCAGGTATAAGAGTGTTTTCTAAATGTGAGACACTGTTCTCTTTCCTAACTCAGTTCAAGTGTAGCCATGTTTACAGGATCTTCATAAGTGATATCTTATGATAAGTTTCTTTTTCTGTGTGACTTATTTCACTTAGAATCATCGTACCTGAATCCACCCATTTTGCTGCTACTGGTCTTATGACATTGATTTCATGGCTGAGGGATATTCCATCGTACGTAAGTACCACAATTTTTTGAACCATGTTTATATTTTCTGGGATACTTAAGGTGTATCCAAGTTGAGGTCCTTGTATGCAGTGCAGCCCTAAATTTTGGGGTGGCTCTGTCTTATTGATTTTCAGTTTTCCCAAGGTATATTCCCTAGACTGGTAGTGCCCTTGGCTCTGTAGCTCTGTTCTTTACTTGTTTTAGGGAACAGAATGCACTCCTCCAGAGAGGCAGTTGGCAATTTACATCCCGCCCATCAGCATAACAAGGCTCCCTGTTCTCCAGGGCCTGTCTTGCCTTTCTTGTTCTTACACATTTTGTGGATGTCCCTTTTGACCGGTGGGAAGTGATACTTCTTTGTAGTGCAGATTTGCATTGCCCGCTTGCTTGCTTGGCCAAAAAGGGCGTATGCGTTTTCTCCTGAATATATTCAGGAGAAAACGCATACGCCCTTTTTGGCCAAGTGCATCATTGTCGAAGTTGTGCCCCTCTTCCTGTGCTTTAAAGGCGATTCCAACGTACCTCTTGAAATCTGTTTCCTGCTATTCTGCCTCGCTTTCAAGTCCGCCTCGTTGCCTTCCCTCAACAGATTTTTGGACGATAGTTGTCCTTTATTACTCGGCCAGTTTGTGAATTGCTGTGCCCCTGAGCTCCATTTTTCAACTCGTTTTTGGTGAGCTGACCGCAAGTCCAAAATTTTGGTTCAGGACCTATACTGGTTCCCGGTGGGTGGCTGAGAATTTGGTTAATTCTTCTTCCTGCCGGGAAATTACAGTGATATGTGCCCGTCCAAATGCCTAACAGCTACTCTCTCATTGGTTCTCCCTCTTCCCTTTCATCCTCTGCCAAATTGGCAACCTGTGCGAACCAAGAGGTTAAAGGGGCTGTCTCTCCAAGTTGGGAGGTTGATAGTAAAGCAGACGGAAAGTCAAACCTGAGCACCAGGAGAGGGACTATGCGTTGAGTTTCAGAAACCTTTCGTATTCACAGTGTGTCCGTTCTCTAGGTTTCCCGCACATGTTATAGCTGTAGTAATATTCCCTTCAACCTGGAGAGTTCGGACCCATGGAATGGGTGCCATGTATTATTGCTTTAAAGGGTCTGCATTTGCTCACCCAATCTCACCAATCGTCTCAGTCCCAAGTGTCCCTCCTTATGCCACATCCAGCTGTCGTTGTAGATAGGGTCTTTCCAGCCTTCATCAGAGACCCTGTAGGAATTGTAAAGAATTTCCCAGTTTTTTTGTTTTGTTTTTGAAATTCTTTTTATAGTGGGTTTGAGCTGATTCTCGCTGCCATGTTTATGCCAGTCTACACACACTTGATTCCCTTACGGAGACATATCAATACATAGGTTTTAAGATTCTTACTAGTCAGATATTTTCCTCTGCGGGAAATATGGGGTTTTGAGTCCCTTTCGCTGAGGACGGTGTAGGTCTTGTCTATTCCATAGTTGGTTTTTGGAACGGTACCTGTGCTTATATCACACTCTGGTTTTATGCATCACCCCACCTCTCCTTCCCCCTTAAGCAGGTATAAGAGTGTTTTCTAAATGTGAGACACTGTTCTCTTTCCTAACTCAGTTCAAGTGTAGCCATGTTTACAGGATCTTCATAAGTGATATCTTATGATAAGTTTCTTTTTCTGTGTGACTTATTTCACTTCGAATCATCGTACCTGAATACACCCATTTTGCTGCTACTGCTCTTATGACATTGATTTCATGGCTGAGGGATATTCCATCGTACGTAAGTACCACAATTTTTTGAACCATGTTTATATTTTCTGGGATACTTAAGGTGTATCCAAGTTGAGGTCCTTGTATGCAGTGCAACCCTAAATTTTGGGGTGGCTCTGTCTTATTGATTTTCAGTTTTCCCAAGGTATATTCCCTAGACTGGTAGTGCCCTTGGCTCTGTAGCTCTGTTCTTTACTTGTTTTAGGGAACAGAATGCACTCCTCCAGAGAGGCAGTTGGCAATTTACATCCCGCCCATCAGCATAACAAGGCTCCCTGTTCTCCAGGGCCTGTCTTGCCTTTCTTGTTCTTACACATTTTGTGGATGTCCCTTTTGACCGGTGGGAAGTGATACTTCTTTGTAGTGCAGATTTGCATTGCCCGCTTGCTTGCTTGGCCAAAAAGGGCGTATGCGTTTTCTGCTGAATATATTCAGGAGAAAACGCATACGCCCTTTTTGGCCAAGTGCATCATTGTCGAAGTTGTGCCCCTCTTCCTGTGCTTTAAAGGCCATTCCAACGTACCTCTTGAAATCTTTTTCCTGCTATTCTGCCTCGCTTTCAAGTCCGCCTCGTTGCCTTCCCTCAACAGATTTTTGGACGATAGTTGTCCTTTGTTACTCGGCCAGTTTGTGAATTGCTGTGCCCCTGAGCTCCATTTTTCAACTCGTTTTTGGTGAGCTGACCGCACGTCCAAAATTTTGGTTCAGGACCTATACTGGTTCCCGGTGGGTGGCTGAGACTTTGGTTAATTCTTCTTCATGCCGGGAAATTACAGTGATATGTGCCCGTCCAAATGCCTAACAGCTACTCTCTCATTGGTTCTCCCTCTTCCCTTTCATCCTCTGCCAAATTGGCAACCTGTGAGAACCAAGAGGTTAAAGGGGCTGTCTCTCCAAGTTGGGAGGTTGATAGTAAAGCAGACGGAAAGTCACACCGGAGCACCAGGAGAGGGTCTATTCTTTGAGTTTTAGAAACCTTTCGTATTCACAGTGTGTCCGTTCTCTAGGTTTCCCGCACATGTTATAGCTGTAGTAATATTCCCTTCAACCTGGAGAGTTCGGACCCATGGAATGGGTGCCATGCATTATTGCTTTAAAGGGTCTGCATTTGCTCACCCAATCTCACCAATCGTCTCAGTCCCAAGTGTCCCTCCTTATGCCACATCCAGCTGTCGTTGTAGATAGGGTCATTCCAGCCTTCATCAGAGACCCTGAAGTAATTGTAAAGAATTTCCCAGTTTTTTTGTTTTGTTTTTGAAATTCCTTTTTATAGTGGGTTTGAACTGATTCTCGCTGCCATGTTTATGCCAGTCTAGACACACTTGATTCCCTTACGGAGACATATCAATACATAGGTTTTAAGATTCTTACTAGTCAGATATTTTCCTCTGTGGGAAATATGGGGTTTTGAGTCCCTTTCGCTGAGGACGGTGTAGGTCTTGTCTATTCCATAGTTGGTTTTTGGAACGGTACCTGTGCTTATATCAAACTCTGGTTTTATGCATCACCCCACCTCTCCTTCCCCCTTAAGCAGGTATAAGAGTGTTTTCTAAATGTGAGACACTGTTCTCTTTCCTAACTCAGTTCAAGTGTAGCCATGTTTACAGGATCTTCATAAGTGATATCTTATGATAAGTTTCTTTTTCTGTGTGACTTATTTCACTTAGAATCATCGTACCTGAATACACCCATTTTGCTGCTACTGCTCTTATGACATTGATTTCATGGCTGAGGGATATTCCATCGTACGTAAGTACCACAATTTTTTGAACCATGTTTATATTTTCTGGGATACTTAAGGTGTATCCAAGTTGAGGTCCTTGTATGCAGTGCAGCCCTAAATTTTGGGGTGGCTCTGTCTTATTGATTTTCAGTTTTCCCAAGGTATATTCCCTAGACTGGTAGTGCCCTTGGCTCTGTAGCTCTGTTCTTTACTTGTTTTAGGGAACAGAATGCACTCCTCCAGAGAGGCAGTTGGCAATTTACATCCCGCCCATCAGCATAACAAGGCTCCCTGTTCTCCAGGGCCTGTCTTGCCTTTCTTGTTCTTACACATTTTGTGGATGTCCCTTTTGACCGGTGGGAAGTGATACTTCTTTGTAGTGCAGATTTGCATTGCCCGCTTGCTTGCTTGGCCAAAAAGGGCGTATGCGTTTTCTCCTGAATATATTCAGGAGAAAACGCATACGCCCTTTTTGGCCAAGTGCATCATTGTCCAAGTTGTGCCCCTCTTCCTGTGCTTTAAAGGCGATTCCAACGTACCTCTTGAAATCTGTTTCCTGCTATTCTGCCTCGCTTTCAAGTCCGCCTCGTTGCCTTCCCTCAACAGATTTTTGGACGATAGTTGTCCTTTATTACTCGGCCAGTTTGTGAATTGCTGTGCCCCTGAGCTCCATTTTTCAACTCGTTTTTGGTGAGCTGACCGCAAGTCCAAAATTTTGGTTCAGGACCTATACTGGTTCCCGGTGGGTGGCTGAGAATTTGGTTAATTCTTCTTCCTGCCGGGAAATTACAGTGATATGTGACCGTCCAAATGCCTAACAGCTACTCTCTCATTGGTTCTCCCTCTTCCCTTTCATCCTCTGCCAAATTGGCAACCTGTGCGAACCAAGAGGTTAAAGGGGCTGTCTCTCCAATTTGGGAGGTTGATAGTAAAGCAGACGGAAAGTCACACCGGAGCACCAGAAGAGGGTCTATTCTTTGAGTTTTAGAAACCTTTCGTATTCACAGTGTGTCCGTTCTCTAGGTTTCCCGCACATGTTATAGCTGTACTAATATTCCCTTCAACCTGGAGAGTTCGGACCCATGGAATGGGTGCCATGCATTATTGCTTTAAAGGGTCTGCATTTGCTCACCCAATCTCACCAATCGTCTCAGTCCCAAGTGTCCCTCCTTATGCCACATCCAGCTGTCGTTGTAGATAGGGTCATTCCAGCCTTCATTAGAGACCCTGAAGGAATTGTAAAGAATTTCCCAGTTTTTTTGTTTTGTTTTTGAAATTCCTTTTTATAGTGGGTTTGAACTGATTCTCGCTGCCATGTTTATGCCAGTCTAGACACACTTGATTCCCTTACGGAGACATATCAATACATAGGTTTTAAGATTCTTACTAGTCAGATATTTTCCTCTGTGGGAAATATGGTGTTTTGAGTCCCTTTCGCTGAGGACGGTGTAGGTCTTGTCTATTCCATAGTTGGTTTTTGGAACGGTACCTGTGCTTATATCAAACTCTGGTTTTATGCATCACCCCACCTCTCCTTCCCCCTTAAGCAGGTATAAGAGTGTTTTCTAAATGTGAGACACTGTTCTCTTTCCTAACTCAGTTCAAGTGTAGCCATGTTTACAGGATCTTCATAAGTGATATCTTATGATAAGTTTCTTTTTCTGTGTGACTTATTTCACTTAGAATCATCGTACCTGAATCCACCCATTTTGCTGCTACTGGTCTTATGACATTGATTTCATGGCTGAGGGATATTCCATCGTACGTAAGTACCACAATTTTTTGAACCATGTTTATATTTTCTGGGATACTTAAGGTGTATCCAAGTTGAGGTCCTTGTATGCAGTGCAGCCCTAAATTTTGGGGTGGCTCTGTCTTATTGATTTCCAGTTTTCCCAAGGTATATTCCCTAGACTGGTAGTGCCCTTGGCTCTGTAGCTCTGTTATTTACTTGTTTTAGGGAACAGAATGCACTCCTCCAGAGAGGCAGTTGGCAATTTACATCCCGCCCATCAGCATAACAAGGCTCCCTGTTCTCCAGGGCCTGTCTTGCCTTTCTTGTTCTTACACATTTTGTGGATGTCCCTTTTGACCGGTGGGAAGTGATACTTCTTTGTAGTGCAGATTTGCATTGCCCGCTTGCTTGCTTGGCCAAAAAGGGCGTATGCGTTTTCTCCTGAATATATTCAGGAGAAAACGCATACGCCCTTTTTGGCCAAGTGCATCATTGTCGAAGTTGTGCCCCTCTTCCTGTGCTTTAAAGGCGATTCCAACGTACCTCTTGAAATCTGTTTCCTGCTATTCTGCCTCGCTTTCAAGTCCGCCTCGTTGCCTTCCCTCAACAGATTTTTGGACGATAGTTGTCCTTTATTACTCGGCCAGTTTGTGAATTGCTGTGCCCCTGAGCTCCATTTTTCAACTCGTTTTTGGTGAGCTGACCGCAAGTCCAAAATTTTGGTTCAGGACCTATACTGGTTCCCGGTGGGTGGCTGAGAATTTGGTTAATTCTTCTTCCTGCCGGGAAATTACAGTGATATGTGCCCGTCCAAATGCCTAACAGCTACTCTCTCATTGGTTCTCCCTCTTCCCTTTCATCCTCTGCCAAATTGGCAACCTGTACGAACCAAGAGGTTAAAGGGGCTGTCTCTCCAAGTTGGGAGGTTGATAGTAAAGCAGACGGAAAGTCAAACCGGAGCACCAGGAGAGGGACTATTCGTTGAGTTTTAGAAACCTTTCGTATTCACAGTGTGTCCGTTCTCTAGGTTTCCCGCACATGTTATAGCTGTAGTAATATTCCCTTCAACCTGGAGAGTTCGGACCCATGGAATGGGTGCCATGCATTATTGCTTTAAAGGGTCTGCATTTGCTCACCCAATCTCACCAATCGTCTCAGTCCCAAGTGTCCCTCCTTATGCCACATCCAGCTGTCGTTGTAGATAGGGTCATTCCAGCTTTCATCAGAGACCCTGAAGGAATTGTAAAGAATTTCCCAGTTTTTTTGTTTTGTTTTTGAAATTCCTTTTTATAGTGGGTTTGAGCTGATTCTCGCTGCCATGTTTATGCCAGTCTAGACACACTTGATTCCCTTACGGAGACATATCAATACATAGGTTTTAAGATTCTTACTAGTCAGATATTTTCCTCTGCGGGAAATATGGGGTTTTGAGTCCCTTTCGCTGAGGACGGTGTAGGTCTTGTCTATTCCATAGTTGGTTTTTGGAACGGTACCTGTGTTTATATCAAACTCTGGTTTTATTCATCACCCCACCTCTCCTTCCCCCTTAAGCAGGTATAAGAATGTTTTCTAAATGTGAGACACTGTTCTCTTTCCTAACTCAGTTCAAGTGTAGCCATGTTTACAGGATCTTCATAAGTGATATCTTATGATAAGTTTCTTTTTCGGTGTGACTTATTTCACTTAGAATCATCGTACCTGAATCCACCCATTTTGCTGCTACTGGTCTTATGACATTGATTTCATGGCTGAGGGATATTCCATCGTACGTAAGTACCACAATTTTTTGAACCATGTTTATATTTTCTGGGATATTTAAGGTGTATCCAAGTTGAGGTCCTTGTATGCAGTGCAGCCCTAAATTTTGGGGTGGCTCTGTCTTATTGATTTTCAGTTTTCCCAAGGTATATTCCCTAGACTGGTAGTGCCCTTGGCTCTGTAGCTCTGTTCTTTACTTGTTTTAGGGAACAGAATGCACTCCTCCAGAGAGGCAGTTGGCAATTTACATCCCGCCCATCAGCATAACAAGGCTCCCTTTTCTCCAGGGCCTGTCTTGCTTTTCTTGTTCTTACACATTTTGTGGATGTCCCTTTTGACCGGTGGGAAGTGATACTTCTTTGTAGTGCAGATTTGCATTGCCTGCTTGCTTGCTTGGCCAAAAAGGGCGTATGCGTTTTCTCCTGAATATATTCAGGAGAAAACGCATACGCCCTTTTTGGCCAAGTGCATCATTGTCCAAGTTGTGCCCCTCTTCCTGTGCTTTAAAGGCGATTCCAACGTACCTCTTGAAATCTGTTTCCTGCTATTCTGCCTCGCTTTCAAGTCCGCCTCGTTGCCTTCCCTCAACAGATTTTTGGACGATAGTTGTCCTTTATTACTCGGCCAGTTTGTGAATTGCTGTGCCCCTGAGCTCCATTTTTCAACTCGTTTTTGGTGAGCTGACCACAAGTCCAAAATTTTGGTTCAGGACCTATACTGGTTCCCGGTGGGTGGCTGAGAATTTGGTTAATTCTTCTTCCTGCCGGGAAATTACAGTGATATGTGCCCGTCCAAATGCCTAACAGCTACTCTCTCATTGGTTCTCCCTCTTCCCTTTCATCCTCTGCCAAATTGGCAACCTGTGCGAACCAAGAGGTTAAAGGGGCTGTCTCTCCAAGTTGGGAGGTTGATAGTAAAGCAGACGGAAAGTCAAACCGGAGCACCAGGAGAGGGACTATTCGTTGAGTTTTAGAAACCTTTCGTATTCACAGTGTGTCCGTTCTCTTGGTTTCCCGCACATGTTATAGCTGTAGTAATATTCCCTTCAACCTGGAGAGTTCAGACCCATGGAATGGGTGCCATGCATTATTGCTTTAAAGGGTCTGCATTTGCTCACCCAATCTCACCAATCGTCTCAGTCCCAAGTGTCCCTCCTTATGCCACATCCAGCTGTCCTTGTAGATAGGGTCATTCCAGCTTTCATCAGAGACACTGAAGGAATTGTAAAGAATTTCCCAGTTTTTTTGTTTTGTTTTTGAAAATCCTTTTTATAGTGGGTTTGAGCTGATTCTCGCTGCCATGTTTATGCCAGTCTAGACACACTTGATTCCCTTATGGAGACATATCAATACATAGGTTTTAAGATTCTTACTAGTCAGATACTTTCCTCTGCGGGAAATATGGTGTTTTGAGTCCCTTTCGCTGAGGACGGTGTAGGTCTTGTCTATTCCATAGTTGGTTTTTGGAACGGTACCTGTGCTTATATCAAACTCTGGTTTTATGCATCACCCCACCTCTCCTTCCCCCTTAAGCAGGTATAAGAGTGTTTTCTAAATGTGAGACACTGTTCTCTTTCCTAACTCAGTTCAAGTGTAGCCATGTTTACAGGATCTTCATAAGTGATATCTTATGATAAGTTTCTTTTTCTGTGTGACTTATTTCACTTAGAATCATCGTACCTGAATCCACCCATTTTGCTGCTACTGGTCTTATGACATTGATTTCATGGCTGAGGGATATTCCATCGTACGTAAGTACCACAATTTTTTGAACCATGTTTATATTTTCTGGGATACTTAAGGTGTATCCAAGTTGAGGTCCTTGTATGCAGTGCAGCCCTAAATTTTGGGGTGGCTCTGTCTTATTGATTTTCAGTTTTCCCAAGGTATATTCCCTAGGCTGGTAGTGCCCTTGGCTCTGTAGCTCTGTTCTTTACTTGTTTTAGGGAACAGAATGCACTCCTCCAGAGAGGCAGTTGGCAATTTACATCCCGCCCATCAGCATAACAAGGCTCCCTGTTCTCCAGGGCCTGTCTTGCCTTTCTTGTTCTTACACATTTTGTGGATGTCCCTTTTGACCGGTGGGAAGTGATACTTCTTTGTAGTGCAGATTTGCATTGCCCGCTTGCTTGCTTGGCCAAAAAGGGCGTATGCGTTTTCTCCTGAATATATTCAGGAGAAAACACATACGCCCTTTTTGGCCAAGTGCATCATTGTCGAAGTTGTGCCCCTCTTCCTGTGCTTTAAAGGCGATTCCAACATACCTCTTGAAATCTGTTTCCTACTATTCTGCCTCGCTTTCAAGTCCGCCTCGTTGCCTTCCCTCAACAGATTTTTGGACGATAGTTGTCCTTTATTACTCGGCCAGTTTGTGAATTGCTGTGCCCCTGAGCTCCATTTTTCAACTCGTTTTTGGTGAGCTGACCGCAAGTCCAAAATTTTGGTTCAGGACCTATACTGGTTCCCGGTGGGTGGCTGAGAATTTGGTTAATTCTTCTTCCTGCCGGGAAATTACAGTGATATGTGCCCGTCCAAATGCCTAACAGCTACTCTCTCATTGGTTCTCCCTCTTCCCTTGCATCCTCTGCCAAATTGGCAACCTGTGCGAACCAAGAGGTTAAAGGGGCTGTCTCTCCAAGTTGGGAGGTTGATAGTAAAGCAGACGGAAAGTCAAACCGGAGCACCAGGAGAGGGACTATGCGTTGAGTTTTAGAAACCTTTCGTATTCACAGTGTGTCCGTTCTCTAGGTCTCCTGCACATGTTATAGCTGTAGTAATATTCCCTTCAACCTGGAGAGTTCGGACCCATGGAATGGGTGCCATGCATTATTGCTTTAAAGGGTCTGCATTTGCTCACCCAATCTCACCAATCGTCTCAGTCCCAAGTGTCCCTCCTTATGCCACATCCAGCTGTCGTTGTAGATAGGGTCATTCCAGATTTCATCAGAGACCCTGAAGGAATTGTAAAGAATTTCCCAGTTTTTTTGTTTTGTTTTTGAAATTCCTTTTTATAGTGGGTTTGAGCTGATTCTCGCTGCCATGTTTATGCCAGTCTAGACACACTTGATTCCCTTACGGAGACATATCAATACATAGGTTTTAAGATTCTTACTAGTCAGATATTTTCCTCTGCGGGAAATATGGGGTTTTGAGTCCCTTTCACTGAGGACGGTGTAGGTCTTGTCTAATCCATAGTTGGTTTTTGGAACGGTACCTGTGCTTATATCAAACTCTGGTTTTATGCATCACCCCACCTCTCCTTCCCCCTTAAGCAGGTATAAGAGTGTTTTCTAAATGTGAGACACTGTTCTCTTTCCTAACTCAGTTCAAGTGTAGCCATGTTTACAGGATCTTCATAAGTGATATCTTATGATAAGTTTCTTTTTCTGTGTGACTTATTTCACTTAGAATCATCGTACCTGAATCCACCCATTTTGCTGCTACTGGTCTTATGACATTGATTTCATGGCTGAGGGATATTCCATCGTACGTAAGTACCACAATTTTTTGAACCATGTTTATATTTTCTGGGATATTTAAGGTGTATCCAAGTTGAGGTCCTTGTATGCAGTGCAGCCCTAAATTTTGGGGTGGCTCTGTCTTATTGATTTTCAGTTTTCCCAAGGTATATTCCCTAGACTGGTAGTGCCCTTGGCTCTGTAGCTCTGTTCTTTACTTGTTTTAGGGAACAGAATGCACTCCTCCAGAGAGGCAGTTGGCAATTTACATCCCTCCCATCAGCATAACAAGGCTCCCTGTTCTCCAGGGCCTCTCTTGCTTTTCTTGTTCTTACACATTTTGTGGATGTCCCTTTTGACCGGTGGGAAGTGATACTTCTTTGTAGTGCAGATTTGCATTGCCCGCTTGCTTGCTTGGCCAAAAAGGGCGTATGCGTTTTCTCCTGAATATATTCAGGAGAAAACGCATACGCCCTTTTTGGCCAAGTGCATCAGTGTCCAAGTTGTGCCCCTCTTCCTGTGCTTTAAAGGCGATTCCAACGTACCTCTTGAAATGTGTTTCCTGCTATTCTGCCTCGCATTCAAGGCCGCCTCGTTGCCTTCCCTCAACAGATTTTTGGACGATAGTTGTCCTTTATTACTCGGCCAGTTTGTGAATTGCTGTGCCCCTGAGCTCCATTTTTCAACTCGTTTTTGGTGAGCTGACCGCAAGTCCAAAATTTTGGTTCAGGACCTATACTGGTTCCCGGTGGGTGGCTGAGAATTTGGTTAATTCTTCTTCCTGCCGGGAAATTACAGTGATATGTGCCCGTCCAAATGCCTAACAGCTACTCTCTCATTGGTTCTCCCTCTTCCCTTTCATCCTCTGCCAAATTGGCAACCTGTGCGAACCAAGAGGTTAAAGGGGCTGTCTCTCCAAGTTGGGAGGTTGATAGTAAAGCAGACGGAAAGTCAAACCGGAGCACCAGGAGAGGGACTATTCGTTGAGTTTTAGAAACCTTTCGTATTCACAGTGTGTCCGTTCTCTAGGTTTCCCGCACATGTTATAGCTGTAGTAATATTCCCTTCAACCTGGAGAGTTCAGACCCATGGAATGGGTGCCATGCATTATTGCTTTAAAGGGTCTGCATTTGCTCACCCAATCTCACCAATCGTCTCAGTCCCAAGTGTCCCTCCTTATGCCACATCCAGCTGTCCTTGTAGATAGGGTCATTCCAGCTTTCATCAGAGACACTGAAGGAATTGTAAAGAATTTCCCAGTTTTTTTGTTTTGTTTTTGAAAATCCTTTTTATAGTGGGTTTGAGCTGATTCTCGCTGCCATGTTTATGCCAGTCTAGACACACTTGATTCCCTTATGGAGACATATCAATACATAGGTTTTAAGATTCTTACTAGTCAGATACTTTCCTCTGCGGGAAATATGGGGTTTTGAGTCCCTTTCACTGAGGACGGTGTAGGTCTTGTCTATTCCATAGTTGGTTTTTGGAACGGTACCTGTGCTTATATCAAACTCTGGTTTTATGCATCACCCCACCTCTCCTTCCCCCTTAAGCAGGTATAAGAGTGTTTTCTAAATGTGAGACACTGTTCTCTTTCCTAACTCAGTTCAAGTGTAGCCATGTTTACAGGATCTTCATAAGTGATATCTTATGATAAGTTTCTTTTTCTGTGTGACTTATTTCACTTAGAATCATCGTACCTGAATCCACCCATTTTGCTGCTACTGGTCTTATGACATTGATTTCATGGCTGAGGGATATTCCATCATACGTAAGTACCACAATTTTTTGAACCATGTTTATATTTTCTGGGATACTTAAGGTGTATCCAAGTTGAGGTCCTTGTATGCAGTGCAGCCCTAAATTTTGGGGTGGCTCTGTCTTATTGATTTTCAGTTTTCCCAAGGTATATTCCCTAGACTGGTAGTGCCCTTGGCTCTGTAGCTCTGTTCTTTACTTGTTTTAGGGAACAGAATGCACTCCTCCAGAGAGGCAGTTGGCAATTTACATCCCGCCCATCAGCATAACAAGGCTCCCTGTTCTCCAGGGCCTGTCTTGCCTTTCTTGATCTTACACATTTTGTGGATGTCCCTTTTGACCGGTGGGAAGTGATACTTCTTTGTAGTGCAGATTTGCATTGCCCACTTGCTTGCTTGGCCAAAAAGGGCGTATGCGTTTTCTCCTGAATATATTCAGGAGAAAACGCATACGCCCTTTTTGGCCAAGTGCATCATTGTCGAAGTTGTGCCCCTCTTCCTGTGCTTTAAAGGCGATTCCAACGTACCTCTTGAAATCTGTTTCCTGCTATTCTGCCTCGCTTTCAAGTCCGCCTCGTTGCCTTCCCTCAACAGATTTTTGGACGATAGTTGTCCTTTATTACTCGGCCAGTTTGTGAATTGCTGTGCCCCTGAGCTCCATTTTTCAACTTGTTTTTGGTGAGCTGACCGCAAGTCCAAAATTTTGGTTCAGGACCTATACTGGTTCCCGGTGGGTGGCTGAGAATTTGGTTAATTCTTCTTCCTGCCGGGAAATTACAGTGATATGTGCCCGTCCAAATGCCTAACAGCTACTCTCTCATTGGTTCTCCCTCTTCCCTTTCATCCTCTGCCAAATTGGCAACCTGTGCGAACCAAGAGGTTAAAGGGGCTGTCTCTCCAAGTTGGGAGGTTGATAGTAAAGCAGACGGAAAGTCAAACCGGAGCACCAGGAGAGGGACTATGCGTTGAGTTTTAGAAACCTTTCGTATTCACAGTGTGTCCGTTCTCTAGGTTTCCCGCACATGTTATAGCTGTAGTAATATTCCCTTCAACCTGGAGAGTTCGGACCCATGGAATGGGTGCCATGCATTATTGCTTTAAAGGGTCTGCATTTGCTCACCCAATCTCACCAATCGTCTCAGTCCCAAGTGTCCCTCCTTATGCCACATCCAGCTGTCGTTGTAGATAGGGTCATTCCACCTTTCATCAGAGACCCTGAAGGAATTGTAAAGAATTTCCCAGTTTTTTTGTTTTGTTTTTGAAATTCCTTTTTATAGTGGGTTTGAGCTGATTCTCGCTGCCATGTTTATGCCAGTCTAGACACACTTGATTCCCTTACGGAGACATATCAATACATAGGTTTTAAGATTCTTACTAGTCAGATATTTTCCTCTGCGGGAAATATGGGGTTTTGAGTCCCTTTCGCTGAGGACGGTGTAGGTCTTGTCTATTCCATAGTTGGTTTTTGGAACGGTACCTGTGCTTATATCAAACTCTGGTTTTATGCATCACCCCACCTCTCCTTCCCCCTTAAGCAGGTATAAGAGTGTTTTCTAAATGTGAGACACTGTTCTCTTTCCTAACTCAGTTCAAGTGTAGCCATGTTTACAGGATCTTCATAAGTGATATCTTATGATAAGTTTCTTTTTCTGTGTGACTTATTTCACTTAGAATCATCGTACCTGAATCCACCCATTTTGCTGCTACTGGTCTTATGACATTGATTTCATGGCTGAGGGATATTCCATCGTACGTAAGTACCACAATTTTTTGAACCATGTTTATATTTTCTGGGATACTTAAGGTGTATCCAAGTTGAGGTCCTTGTATGCAGTGCAGCCCTAAATTTTGGGGTGGCTCTGTCTTATTGATTTTCAGTTTTCCCAAGGTATATTCCCTAGACTGGTAGTGCCCTTGGCTCTGTAGCTCTGTTCTTTACTTGTTTTAGGGAACAGAATGCACTCCTCCAGAGAGGCAGTTGGCAATTTACATCCCGCCCATCAGCATAACAAGGCTCCCTGTTCTCCAGGGCCTGTCTTGCCTTTCTTGTTCTTACACATTTTGTGGATGTCCCTTTTGACCGGTGGGAAGTGATACTTCTTTGTAGTGCAGATTTGCATTGCCCGCTTGCTTGCTTGGCCAAAAAGGGCGTATGCGTTTTCTCCTGAATATATTCAGGAGAAAACGCATACGCCCTTTTTGGCCAAGTGCATCATTGTCGAAGTTGTGCCCCTCTTCCTGTGCTTTAAAGGCGATTCCAACGTACCTCTTGAAATCTGTTTCCTGCTATTCTGCCTCGCTTTCAAGTCCGCCTCGTTGCCTTCCCTCAACAGATTTTTGGACGATAGTTGTCCTTTATTACTCGGCCAGTTTGTGAATTGCTGTGCCCCTGAGCTCCATTTTTCAACTTGTTTTTGGTGAGCTGACCGCAAGTCCAAAATTTTGGTTCAGGACCTATACTGGTTCCCGGTGGGTGGCTGAGAATTTGGTTAATTCTTCTTCCTGCCGGGAAATTACAGTGATATGTGCCCGTCCAAATGCCTAACAGCTACTCTCTCATTGGTTCTCCCTCTTCCCTTTCATCCTCTGCCAAATTGGCAACCTGTGCGAACCAAGAGGTTAAAGGGGCTGTCTCTCCTAGTTGGGAGGTTGATAGTAAAGCAGACGGAAAGTCAAACAGGAGCACCAGGAGAGGGACTATGCGTTGAGTTTTAGAAACCTTTCGTATTCACAGTGTGTCCGTTCTCTAGGTTTCCCGCACATGTTATAGCTGTAGTAATATTCCCTTCAACCTGGAGAGTTCGGACCCATGGAATGGGTGCCATGCATTATTGCTTTAAAGGGTCTGCATTTGCTCACCCAATCTCACCAATCGTCTCAGTCCCAAGTGTCCCTCCTTATGCCACATCCAGCTGTCATTGTAGATAGGGTCATTCCAGCTTTCATCAGAGACCCTGAAGGAATTGTAAAGAATTTCCCAGTTTTTTTGTTTTGTTTTTGAAATTCCTTTTTATAGTGGGTTTGAGCTGATTCTCGCTGCCATGTTTATGCCAGTCTAGACACACTTGATTCCTTTACGGAGACATATCAATACATAGGTTTTAAGATTCTTACTAGTCAGATATTTTCCTCTGCGGGAAATATGGGGTTTTGAGTCCCTTTCGCTGAGGACGGTGTAGGTCTTGTCTATTCCATAGTTGGTTTTTGGAACGGTACCTGTGCTTATATCAAACTCTGGTTTTATGCATCACCCCACCTCTCCTTCCCCCTTAAGCAGGTATAAGAGTGTTTTCTAAATGTGAGACACTGTTCTCTTTCCTAACTCAGTTCAAGTGTAGCCATGTTTACAGGATCTTCATAAGTGATATCTTATGATAAGTTTCTTTTTCTGTGTGACTTATTTCACTTAGAATCATCGTACCTGAATCCACCCATTTTGCTGCTACTGGTCTTATGACATTGATTTCATGGCTGAGGGATATTCCATCGTACGTAAGTACCAAAATTTTTTGAACCATGTTTATATTTTCTGGGATACTTAAGGTATATCCAAGTTGAGGTCCTTGTATGCAGTGCAGCCCTAAATTTTGGGGTGGCTCTGTCTTATTGATTTTCAGTTTTCCCAAGGTATATTCCCTAGACTGGTAGTGCCCTTGGCTCTGTAGCTCTGTTCTTTACTTGTTTTAGGGAACAGAATGCACTCCTCCAGAGAGGCAGTTGGCAATTTACATCCCGCCCATCAGCATAACAAGGCTCCCTGTTCTCCAGGGCCTGTCTTGCCTTTCTTGATCTTACACATTTTGTGGATGTCCCTTTTGACCGGTGGGAAGTGATACTTCTTTGTAGTGCAGATTTGCATTGCCCACTTGCTTGCTTGGCCAAAAAGGGCGTATGCGTTTTCTCCTGAATATATTCAGGAGAAAACGCATACGCCCTTTTTGGCCAAGTGCATCATTGTCGAAGTTGTGCCCCTCTTCCTGTGCTTTAAAGGCGATTCCAACGTACCTCTTGAAATCTGTTTCCTGCTATTCTGCCTCGCTTTCAAGTCCGCCTCGTTGCCTTCCCTCAACAGATTTTTGGACGATAGTTGTCCTTTATTACTCGGCCAGTTTGTGAATTGCTGTGCCCCTGAGCTCCATTTTTCAACTTGTTTTTGGTGAGCTGACCGCAAGTCCAAAATTTTGGTTCAGGACCTATACTGGTTCCCGGTGGGTGGCTGAGAATTTGGTTAATTCTTCTTCCTGCCGGGAAATTACAGTGATATGTGCCCGTCCAAATGCCTAACAGCTACTCTCTCATTGGTTCTCCCTCTTCCCTTTCATCCTCTGCCAAATTGGCAACCTGTGCGAACCAAGAGGTTAAAGGGGCTGTCTCTCCAAGTTGGGAGGTTGATAGTAAAGCAGACGGAAAGTCAAACCGGAGCACCAGGAGAGGGACTATGCGTTGAGTTTTAGAAACCTTTCGTATTCACAGTGTGTCCGTTCTCTAGGTTTCCCGCACATGTTATAGCTGTAGTAATATTCCCTTCAACCTGGAGAGTTCGGACCCATGGAATGGGTGCCATGCATTATTGCTTTAAAGGGTCTGCATTTGCTCACCCAATCTCACCAATCGTCTCAGTCCCAAGTGTCCCTCCTTATGCCACATCCAGCTGTCGTTGTAGATAGGGTCATTCCACCTTTCATCAGAGACCCTGAAGGAATTGTAAAGAATTTCCCAGTTTTTTTGTTTTGTTTTTGAAATTCCTTTTTATAGTGGGTTTGAGCTGATTCTCGCTGCCATGTTTATGCCAGTCTAGACACACTTGATTCCCTTACGGAGACATATCAATACATAGGTTTTAAGATTCTTACTAGTCAGATATTTTCCTCTGCGGGAAATATGGGGTTTTGAGTCCCTTTCGCTGAGGACGGTGTAGGTCTTGTCTATTCCATAGTTGGTTTTTGGAACGGTACCTGTGCTTATATCAAACTCTGGTTTTATGCATCACCCCACCTCTCCTTCCCCCTTAAGCAGGTATAAGAGTGTTTTCTAAATGTGAGACACTGTTCTCTTTCCTAACTCAGTTCAAGTGTAGCCATGTTTACAGGATCTTCATAAGTGATATCTTATGATAAGTTTCTTTTTCTGTGTGACTTATTTCACTTAGAATCATCGTACCTGAATCCACCCATTTTGCTGCTACTGGTCTTATGACATTGATTTCATGGCTGAGGGATATTCCATCGTACGTAAGTACCACAATTTTTTGAACCATGTTTATATTTTCTGGGATACTTAAGGTGTATCCAAGTTGAGGTCCTTGTATGCAGTGCAGCCCTAAATTTTGGGGTGGCTCTGTCTTATTGATTTTCAGTTTTCCCAAGGTATATTCCCTAGACTGGTAGTGCCCTTGGCTCTGTAGCTCTGTTCTTTACTTGTTTTAGGGAACAGAATGCACTCCTCCAGAGAGGCAGTTGGCAATTTACATCCCGCCCATCAGCATAACAAGGCTCCCTGTTCTCCAGGGCCTGTCTTGCCTTTCTTGTTCTTACACATTTTGTGGATGTCCCTTTTGACCGGTGGGAAGTGATACTTCTTTGTAGTGCAGATTTGCATTGCCCGCTTGCTTGCTTGGCCAAAAAGGGCGTATGCGTTTTCTCCTGAATATATTCAGGAGAAAACGCATACGCCCTTTTTGGCCAAGTGCATCATTGTCGAAGTTGTGCCCCTCTTCCTGTGCTTTAAAGGCGATTCCAACGTACCTCTTGAAATCTGTTTCCTGCTATTCTGCCTCGCTTTCAAGTCCGCCTCGTTGCCTTCCCTCAACAGATTTTTGGACGATAGTTGTCCTTTATTACTCGGCCAGTTTGTGAATTGCTGTGCCCCTGAGCTCCATTTTTCAACTTGTTTTTGGTGAGCTGACCGCAAGTCCAAAATTTTGGTTCAGGACCTATACTGGTTCCCGGTGGGTGGCTGAGAATTTGGTTAATTCTTCTTCCTGCCGGGAAATTACAGTGATATGTGCCCGTCCAAATGCCTAACAGCTACTCTCTCATTGGTTCTCCCTCTTCCCTTTCATCCTCTGCCAAATTGGCAACCTGTGCGAACCAAGAGGTTAAAGGGGCTGTCTCTCCTAGTTGGGAGGTTGATAGTAAAGCAGACGGAAAGTCAAACCGGAGCACCAGGAGAGGGACTATGCGTTGAGTTTTAGAAACCTTTCGTATTCACAGTGTGTCCGTTCTCTAGGTTTCCCGCACATGTTATAGCTGTAGTAATATTCCCTTCAACCTGGAGAGTTCGGACCCATGGAATGGGTGCCATGCATTATTGCTTTAAAGGGTCTGCATTTGCTCACCCAATCTCACCAATCGTCTCAGTCCCAAGTGTCCCTCCTTATGCCACATCCAGCTGTCGTTGTAGATAGGGTCATTCCAGCTTTCATCAGAGACCCTGAAGGAATTGTAAAGAATTTCCCAGTTTTTTTGTTTTGTTTTTGAAATTCCTTTTTATAGTGGGTTTGAGCTGATTCTCGCTGCCATGTTTATGCCAGTCTAGACACACTTGATTCCTTTACGGAGACATATCAATACATAGGTTTTAAGATTCTTACTAGTCAGATATTTTCCTCTGCGGGAAATATGGGGTTTTGAGTCCCTTTCGCTGAGGACGGTGTAGGTCTTGTCTATTCCATAGTTGGTTTTTGGAACGGTACCTGTGCTTATATCAAACTCTGGTTTTATGCATCACCCCACCTCTCCTTCCCCCTTAAGCAGGTATAAGAGTGTTTTCTAAATGTGAGACACTGTTCTCTTTCCTAACTCAGTTCAAGTGTAGCCATGTTTACAGGATCTTCATAAGTGATATCTTATGATAAGTTTCTTTTTCTGTGTGACTTATTTCACTTAGAATCATCGTACCTGAATCCACCCATTTTGCTGCTACTGGTCTTATGACATTGATTTCATGGCTGAGGGATATTCCATCGTACGTAAGTACCAAAATTTTTTGAACCATGTTTATATTTTCTGGGATACTTAAGGTATATCCAAGTTGAGGTCCTTGTATGCAGTGCAGCCCTAAATTTTGGGGTGGCTCTGTCTTATTGATTTTCAGTTTTCCCAAGGTATATTCCCTAGACTGGTAGTGCCCTTGGCTCTGTAGCTCTGTTCTTTACTTGTTTTAGGGAACAGAATGCACTCCTCCAGAGAGGCAGTTGGCAATTTACATCCCGCCCATCAGCATAACAAGGCTCCCTGTTCTCCAGGGCCTGTCTTGCCTTTCTTGTTCTTACACATTTTGTGGATGTCCCTTTTGACCGGTGGGAAGTGATACTTCTTTGTAGTGCAGATTTGCATTGCCCGCTTGCTTGCTTGGCCAAAAAGGGCGTATGCGTTTTCTCCTGAATATATTCAGGAGAAAACGCATACGCCCTTTTTGGCCAAGTGCATCATTGTCGAAGTTGTGCCCCTCTTCCTGTGCTTTAAAGGCGATTCCAACGTACCTCTTGAAATCTGTTTCCTGCTATTCTGCCTCGCTTTCAAGTCCGCCTCGTTGCCTTCCCTCAACAGATTTTTGGACGATAGTTGTCCTTTATTACTCGGCCAGTTTGTGAATTGCTGTGCCCCTGAGCTCCATTTTTCAACTTGTTTTTGGTGAGCTGACCGCAAGTCCAAAATTTTGGTTCAGGATCTATACTGGTTCCCGGTGGGTGGCTGAGAATTTGGTTAATTCTTCTTCCTGCCGGGAAATTACAGTGATATGTGCCCGTCCAAATGCCTAACAGCTACTCTCTCATTGGTTCTCCCTCTTCCCTTTCATCCTCTGCCAAATTGGCAACCTGTGCGAACCAAGAGGTTAAAGGGGCTGTCTCTCCAAGTTGGGAGGTTGATAGTAAAGCAGACGGAAAGTCAAACCGGAGCACCAGGAGAGGGACTATGCGTTGAGTTTTAGAAACCTTTCGTATTCACAGTGTGTCCGTTCTCTAGGTTTCCCGAACATGTTATAGCTGTAGTAATATTCCCTTCAACCTGGAGAGTTCGGACCCATGGAATGGGTGCCATGCATTATTGCTTTAAAGGGTCTGCATTTGCTCACCCAATCTCACCAATCGTCTCAGTCCCAAGTGTCCCTCCTTATGCCACATCCAGCTGTCGTTGTAGATAGGGTCATTCCAGCTTTCATCAGAGACCCTGAAGGAATTGTAAAGAATTTCCCAGTTTTTTTGTTTTGTTTTTGAAATTCCTTTTTATAGTGGGTTTGAGCTGATTCTCGCTGCCATGTTTATGCCAGTCTAGACACACTTGATTCCCTTATGGAGACATATCAATACATAGGTTTTAAGATTCTTACTAGTCAGATATTTTCCTCTGCGGGAAATATGGGGTTTTGAGTCCCTTTCGCTGAGGACGGTGTAGGTCTTGTCTATTCCATAGTTGGTTTTTGGAACGGTACCTGTGCTTATATCAAACTCTGGTTTTATGCATCACCCCACCTCTCCTTCCCCCTTAAGCAGGTATAAGAGTGTTTTCTAAATGTGAGACACTGTTCTCTTTCCTAACTCAGTTCAAGTGTAGCCATGTTTACAGGATCTTCATAAGTGATATCTTATGATAAGTTTCTTTTTCTGTGTGACTTATTTCACTTAGAATCATCGTACCTGAATCCACCCATTTTGCTGCTACTGGTCTTATGACATTGATTTCATGGCTGAGGGATATTCCATCGTACGTAAGTACCACAATTTTTTGAACCATGTTTATATTTTCTGGGATACTTAAGGTGTATCCAAGTTGAGGTCCTTGTATGCAGTGCAGCCCTAAATTTTGGGGTGGCTCTGTCTTATTGATTTTCAGTTTTCCCAAGGTATATTCCCTAGACTGGTAGTGCCCTTGGCTCTGTAGCTCTGTTCTTTACTTGTTTTAGGGAACAGAATGCACTCCTCCAGAGAGGCAGTTGGCAATTTACATCCCGCCCATCAGCATAACAAGGCTCCCTGTTCTCCAGGGCCTGTCTTGCCTTTCTTGTTCTTACACATTTTGTGGATGTCCCTTTTGACCGGTGGGAAGTGATACTTCTTTGTAGTGCAGATTTGCATTGCCCGCTTGCTTGCTTGGCCAAAAAGGGCGTATGCGTTTTCTCCTGAATATATTCAGGAGAAAACGCATACGCCCTTTTTGGCCAAGTGCATCATTGTCGAAGTTGTGCCCCTCTTCCTGTGCTTTAAAGGCGATTCCAACGTACCTCTTGAAATCTGTTTCCTGCTATTCTGCCTCGCTTTCAAGTCCGCCTCGTTGCCTTCCCTCAACAGATTTTTGGACGATAGTTGTCCTTTATTACTCGGCCAGTTTGTGAATTGCTGTGCCCCTGAGCTCCATTTTTCAACTTGTTTTTGGTGAGCTGACCGCAAGTCCAAAATTTTGGTTCAGGACCTATACTGGTTCCCGGTGGGTGGCTGAGAATTTGGTTAATTCTTCTTCCTGCCGGGAAATTACAGTGATATGTGCCCGTCCAAATGCCTAACAGGTACTCTCTCATTGGTTCTCCCTCTTCCCTTTCATCCTCTGCCAAATTGGCAACCTGTGCGAACCAAGAGGTTAAAGGGGCTGTCTCTCCAAGTTGGGAGGTTGATAGTAAAGCAGACGGAAAGTCAAACCGGAGCACCAGGAGAGGGACTATGCGTTGAGTTTTAGAAACCTTTCGTATTCACAGTGTGTCCGTTCTCTAGGTTTCCCGCACATGTTATAGCTGTAGTAATATTCCCTTCAACCTGGAGAGTTCGGACCCATGGAATGGGTGCCATGCATTATTGCTTTAAAGGGTCTGCATTTGCTCACCCAATCTCACCAATCGTCTCAGTCCCAAGTGTCCCTCCTTATGCCACATCCAGCTGTCGTTGTAGATAGGGTCATTCCAGCTTTCATCAGAGACCCTGAAGGAATTGTAAAGAATTTCCCAGTTTTTTTGTTTTGTTTTTGAAATTCCTTTTTATAGTGGGTTTGAGCTGATTCTCGCTGCCATGTTTATGCCAGTCTAGACACACTTGATTCCCTTATGGAGACATATCAATACATAGGTTTTAAGATTCTTACTAGTCAGATATTTTCCTCTGCGGGAAATATGGGGTTTTGAGTCCCTTTCGCTGAGGACGGTGTAGGTCTTGTCTATTCCATAGTTGGTTTTTGGAACGGTACCTGTGCTTATATCAAACTCTGGTTTTATGCATCACCCCACCTCTCCTTCCCCCTTAAGCAGGTATAAGAGTGTTTTCTAAATGTGAGACACTGTTCTCTTTCCTAACTCAGTTCAAGTGTAGCCATGTTTACAGGATCTTCATAAGTGATATCTTATGATAAGTTTCTTTTTCTGTGTGACTTATTTCACTTAGAATCATCGTACCTGAATCCACCCATTTTGCTGCTACTGGTGTTATGACATTGATTTCATGGCTGAGGGATATTCCATCGTACGTAAGTACCACAATTTTTTGAACCATGTTTATATTTTCTGGGATACTTAAGGTGTATCCAAGTTGAGGTCCTTGTATGCAGTGCAGCCCTAAATTTTGGGGTGGCTCTGTCTTATTGATTTTCAGTTTTCCCAAGGTATATTCCCTAGACTGGTAGTGCCCTTGTCTCTGTAGCTCTGTTCTTTACTTGTTTTAGGGAACAGAATGCACTCCTCCAGAGAGGCAGTTGGCAATTTACATCCCGCCCATCAGCATAACAAGGCTCCCTGTTCTCCAGGGCCTGTCTTGCCTTTCTTGTTCTTACACATTTTGTGGATGTCCCTTTTGACCGGTGGGAAGTGATACTTCTTTGTAGTGCAGATTTGCATTGCCCGCTTGCTTGCTTGGCCAAAAAGGGCGTATGCGTTTTCTCCTGAATATATTCAGGAGAAAACGCATACGCCCTTTTTGGCCAAGTGCATCATTGTCGAAGTTGTGCCCCTCTTCCTGTGCTTTAAAGGCGATTCCAACGTACCTCTTGAAATCTGTTTCCTGCTATTCTGCCTCGCTTTCAAGTCCGCCTCGTTGCCTTCCCTCAACAGATTTTTGGATGATAGTTGTCCTTTATTACTCGGCCAGTTTGTGAATTGCTGTGCCCCTGAGCTCCATTTTTCAACTCGTTTTTGTTGAGCTGACCGCAAGTCCAAAATTTTGGTTCAGGACCTATACTGGTTCCTGGTGGGGGGCTGAGACTTTGGTTAATTCTTCTTCCTGCCGGGAAGTTAGAGTGATATGTGCCCGACAAAATACCTAACAGCTACTATCTCATTGGTTCTCCCTCTTCCCTTTCATCCTCTGCCATATTGGAAACATGTGTGAACCAGGAGGTTGAAGGGGCTGTCTCTCCAAGTTGGGAGATTGATAGTAAAGCAGATGGAAAGTCAAACCGGAGCACCAGGATAGGGACTATTCGTTGAGTTTTAGAAACCTTTCATATTCACAGTTTGTCCGTTCTCTAGGTTTCTCGTACATGTTATAACTGTAGTAATATTCCCTTCAACCTGGAGAGTTGGGACCCATGGAATGGGTGCCATGCATTATTACTTTAAAGTGTCTGCATTTGCTCACCAAATCTCATCAATCGTCTCAGTCCCAACTGTCCAGCCTTATGCCACATCCAGCTGTCGTTGTAGATAGGGTCATTCCAGGGTTCATCAGAGACCCTGAAGGAATTGTAAAGAATTTCCCAGTTTTTTTGTTTTGTTTTTGAAATTCCTTTTTATAGTGGGTTTGAGCTGATTCTCGCTGACATGTTTATGTCAGTCTAGACACACTTGATTCCCTTACAAAGACATATCAATACATAGGTTTTAAGATTCTTACTAGTCAGATATATTCCTCTGTGGGAAATATGGGGTTTTGAGTCCCTTTCACTGAGGAAGGTGTAGGTCTTGTCTATTTCATAGTTGGTTTTTGGAACGGTACCTGTGCTTATATCAAACTCTGGTTTTATGCATCACCCCACCTCTCCTTCCCCCTTAAGCAGGCATAAGAGTGTTTTCTAAATGTGAGACATTCTTCTCTTTCCTAACTCAGTTCAAGTGTAGCCATGTTTACAGGATCTTCATAAGTGATATCTTATGATAAGTTTCTTTTTCTGTGCGACTTATTTCACTTAGAATCATCGTACCTGAATCCACCCATTTTGCTGCTACTGGTCTTATGACATTGATTTCATGGCTGAGGGATATTCCATCGTACGTAAGTACCACAATTTTTTGAACCATTTTTATATTTCCTGGGATATTTAAGGTGTACCCAAGTTGAGGTCCTTGTAAGCAGTGCAGCCCTAAATTTTGGGGTGGCTCTGTCTTATTGATTTTCAGTTTTCCCAAGGTATATTCCCTAGACTGGAAGTGCCCTTGGCTCTGTAGCTCTGTTCTTTACTTGTTTTAGGAACACAATGCACTCCTCCAGAGAGGCAGTTGGCAATTTACATCCCGCCCATCAGCATAACAAGGCTCCCTGTTCTCCAGGGCCTGTCTTGCCTTTCCGGTTTTTACGTATTTTGTGGATGTCCCTTTTGACCGGTGGGAATTGATACTTCTTTGTAGTGCAGATTTGCATTGCACGCTTGCTTGCTTGGCCAAAAAGGGCGTATGCGTTTTCTCCTGAATATATTCAGGAGAAAACGCATACGCCCTTTTTGGCCAAGTGCATCATTGTCGAAGTTGTGCCCCTCTTCCTGTGCTTTAAAGGTGATTCCAACGTACCTCTTGAAATCTGTTTCCTGCTATTCTGCCTCGCTTTCAAGTCTGCCTCGTTGCCTTCCCTCAACAGATTTTTGGACGATAGTTGTCCTTTATTACTCGGCCAGTTTGTGAATTGCTGTGCCCCTGAGCTCCATTTTTCAACTCGCTTTTGGTGAGCTGACCGCAAGTCCAAAATTTTGTTTCAGGACCTATACTGGTTCCCGGTGGGTGGCTGAGAATTTGGTTAATTCTTCTTCCTGCCAGGAAATTACAGTGATATGTGCCCGTCCAAATGCCTAACAGCTACTCTCTCATTCGTTCTCCCTCTTCCCTTTCATCCTCTGCCAAATTGGCAACCTGTGCGAACCAAGAGGTTAAAGGGGCTGTCTCTCCAAGTTGGGAGGTTGATAGTAAAGCAGATGGAAAGTCAAACCGGAGCACCAGGGGAGGGACTATTCGTTGAGTTTTAGAAACCTTTCGTATTCACAGTGTGTCCGTTCTCTAGGTTTCCCGCACATGTTATAGCTGTAGTAATATTCCCTTCAACCTGGAGAGTTCGGACCCATGGAATGGGTGCCATGCATTATTGCTTTAAAGGGTCTGCATTTGCTCACCCAATCTCACCAATCGTCTCAGTCCCAAGTGTCCCTCCTTATGCCACATCCAGCTGTCGTTGTAGATAGGGTCATTCCAGCCTTCATCAGAGACCCAGAAGGAATTGTAAAGAATTTCCCAGTTTTTTTGTTTTGTTTTTGAAATTCCTTTTTATAGTGGGTTTGAGCTGATTCTCGCTGCCATGTTTATGCCAGTCTAGACACACTTGATTCCCTTACGGAGACATATCAATACATAGGTTTTAAGATTCTTACTAGTCAGATATTTTCCTCTGCGGGAAATATGGGGTTTTGAGTCCCTTTCGCTGAGGAAGGTGTAGGTCTTGTCTATTCCATAGTTGGTTTTTGGAACGGTACCTGTGCTTATATCAAACTCTGGTTTTATGCATCACCCCACCTCTCCTTCCCCCTTAAGCAGGTATAAGAGTGTTTTCTAAATGTGAGACACTGTCCTCTTTCCTAACTCAGTTCAAGTGTAGCCATGTTTACAGGATCTTCATAAATGATATCTTATGATAAGTTTCTTTTTCTGTGTGACTTATTTCACTTAGAATCATCGTACCTGAATCCACCCATTTTGCTGCTACTGGTCTTATGACATTGATTTCATGGCTGAGGGATATTCCATCCTACGTAAGTACCACAATTTTTTGAACCATGTTTATATTTTCTGGGATACTTAAGGTGTATCCAAGTTGAGGTCCTTGTATGCAGTGCAGCCCTAAATTTTGGGGTGGCTCTGTCTTATTGATTTTCAGTTTTCCCAAGGTATATTCCCTAGACTGGTAGTGCCCTTGGCTCTGTAGCTCTGTTCTTTACTTGTTTTAGGGAACAGAATGCACTCCTCCAGAGAGGCAGTTGGCAATTTACATCCCGCCCATCAGCATAACAAGGCTCCCTGTTCTCCAGGGCCTGTCTTGCCTTTCTTGTTCTTACACATTTTGTGGATGTCCCTTTTGACCGGTGGGAAGTGATACTTCTTTGTAGTGCAGATTTGCATTGCCCGCTTGCTTGCTTGGCCAAAAAGGGCGTATGCGTTTTCTCCTGAATATATTCAGGAGAAAACGCATACGCCCTTTTTGGCCAAGTGCATCATTGTCGAAGTTGTGCCCCTCTTCCTGTGCTTTAAAGGCGATTCCAACGTACCTCTTGAAATCTGTTTCCTGCTATTCTGCCTCGCTTTCACGTCCGCCTCGTTGCCTTCCCTCAACAGACTTTTGGACGATAGTTGTCCTTTATTACTCGGCCAGTTTGTGAATTGCTGTGCCCCTGAGCTCCATTTTTCAACTCGTTTTTGGTGAGCTGACCGCAAGTCCAAAATTTTGGTTCAGGACCTATACTGGTTCCCGGTGGGTGGCTGAGACTTTGGTTAATTCTTCTTCCTGCCGGGAAATTACAGTGATATGTGCCCGTCCAAATGCCTAACAGCTACTCTCTCATTGGTTCTCCCTCTTCCCTTTCATCCTCTGCCAAATTGGCAACCTGTGCGAACCAAGAGGTTAAAGGGGCTGTCTCTCCAAGTTGGGAGGTTGATAGTAAAGCAGACGGAAAGTCAAACCGGAGCACCAGGGGAGGGACTATGCGTTGAGTTTTAGAAACCTTTCGTATTCACAGTGTGTCCGTTCTCTAGGTTTCCCGCACTTGTTATAGCTGTAGTAATATTCCCTTCAACCTGGAGAGTTCGGACCAATGGAATGGGTGCCATGCATTATTGCTTTAAAGGGTCTGCATTTGCTCACCCAATCTCACCAATCGTCTCAGTCCCAAGTTTCCCTCCTTATGCCACATCCAGCTGTCGTTGTAGATAGGGTCATTCCAGCCTTCATCAGAGACCCTGAAGGAATTGTAAAGAATTTCCCAGTTTTTTTGTTTTGTTTTTGAAATTCCTCTTTATAGTGGGTTTGAGCTGATTCTCGCTGCCATGTTTATGCCAGTCTAGACACACTTGATTCCCTTATGGAGACATATCAATACATAGGTTTTAAGATTCTTACTAGTCAGATATTTTCCTCTGCGGGAAATATGGGGTTTTGAGTCCCTTTCGCTGAGGACGGTGTAGGTCTTGTCTATTCCATAGTTGGTTTTTGGAACGGTACCTGTGCTTATATCAAACTCTGGTTTTATGCATCACCCCACCTCTCCTTCCCCCTTAAGCAGGTATAAGAGTGTTTTCTAAATGTGAGACACTGTTCTCTTTCCTAACTCAGTTCAAGTGTAGCCATGTTTACAGGATCTTCATAAGTGATATCTTATGATAAGTTTCTTTTTCTGTGTGACTTATTTCACTTAGAATCATCGTACCTGAATCCACCCATTTTGCTGCTACTGGTCTTATGACATTGATTTCATGGCTGAGGGATATTCCATCGTACGTAAGTACCACAATTTTTTGAACCATGTTTATATTTTCTGGGATACTTAAGGTGTATCCAAGTTGAGGTCCTTGTATGCAGTGCAGCCCTAAATTTTGGGGTGGCTCTGTCTTATTGATTTTCAGTTTTCCCAAGGTATATTCCCTAGACTGGTAGTGCCCTTGGCTCTGTAGCTCTGTTCTTTACTTGTTTTAGGGAACAGAATGCACTCCTCCAGAGAGGCAGTTGGCAATTTACATCCCGCCCATCAGCATAACAAGGCTCCCTGTTCTCCAGGGCCTGTCTTGCCTTTCTTGTTCTTACACATTTTGTGGATGTCCCTTTTGACCGGTGGGAAGTGATACTTCTTTGTAGTGCAGATTTGCATTGCCCGCTTGCTTGCTTGGCCAAAAAGGGCGTATGCGTTTTCTCCTAAATATATTCAGGAGAAAACGCATACGCCCTTTTTGGCCAAGTGCATCATTGTCGAAGTTGTGCCCCTCTTCCTGTGCTTTAAAGGCGATTCCAACGTACCTCTTGAAATCTGTTTCCTGCTATTCTGCCTCGCTTTCAAGTCCGCCTCGTTGCCTTCCCTCAACAGATTTTTGGACGATAGTTGTCCTTTATTACTCGGCCAGTTTGTGAATTGAAGGGCCCCTGAGCTCCATTTTTCAACTTGTTTTTGGTGAGCTGACCGCAAGTCCAAAATTTTGGTTCAGGACCTATACTGGTTCCCGGTGGGTGGCTGAGAATTTGGTTAATTCTTCTTCCTGCCGGGAAATTACAGTGATATGTGCCCGTCCAAATGCCTAACAGCTACTCTCTCATTGGTTCTCCCTCTTCCCTTTCATCCTCTGCCAAATTGGCAACCTGTGCGAACCAAGAGGTTAAAGGGGCTGTCTCTCCTAGTTGGGAGGTTGATAGTAAAGCAGACGGAAAGTCAAACCGGAGCACCAGGAGAGGGACTATGCGTTGAGTTTTAGAAACCTTTCGTATTCACAGTGTGTCCGTTCTCTAGGTTTCCCGCACATGTTATAGCTGTAGTAATATTCCCTTCAACCTGGAGAGTTCGGACCCATGGAATGGGTGCCATGCATTATTGCTTTAAAGGGTCTGCATTTGCTCACCCAATCTCACCAATCGTCTCAGTCCCAAGTGTCCCTCCTTATGCCACATCCAGCTGTCGTTGTAGATAGGGTCATTCCAGCTTTCATCAGAGACCCTGAAGGAATTGTAAAGAATTTCCCAGTTTTTTTGTTTTGTTTTTGAAATTCCTTTTTATAGTGGGTTTGAGCTGATTCTCGCTGCCATGTTTATGCCAGTCTAGACACACTTGATTCCTTTACGGAGACATATCAATACATAGGTTTTAAGATTCTTACTAGTCAGATATTTTCCTCTGCGGGAAATATGGGGTTTTGAGTCCCTTTCGCTGAGGACGGTGTAGGTCTTGTCTATTCCATAGTTGGTTTTTGGAACGGTACCTGTGCTTATATCAAACTCTGGTTTTATGCATCACCCCACCTCTCCTTCCCCCTTAAGCAGGTATAAGAGTGTTTTCTAAATGTGAGACACTGTTCTCTTTCCTAACTCAGTTCAAGTGTAGCCATGTTTACAGGATCTTCATAAGTGATATCTTATGATAAGTTTCTTTTTCTGTGTGACTTATTTCACTTAGAATCATCGTACCTGAATCCACCCATTTTGCTGCTACTGGTCTTATGACATTGATTTCATGGCTGAGGGATATTCCATCGTACGTAAGTACCAAAATTTTTTGAACCATGTTTATATTTTCTGGGATACTTAAGGTATATCCAAGTTGAGGTCCTTGTATGCAGTGCAGCCCTAAATTTTGGGGTGGCTCTGTCTTATTGATTTTCAGTTTTCCCAAGGTATATTCCCTAGACTGGTAGTGCCCTTGGCTCTGTAGCTCTGTTCTTTACTTGTTTTAGGGAACAGAATGCACTCCTCCAGAGAGGCAGTTGGCAATTTACATCCCGCCCATCAGCATAACAAGGCTCCCTGTTCTCCAGGGCCTGTCTTGCCTTTCTTGTTCTTACACATTTTGTGGATGTCCCTTTTGACCGGTGGGAAGTGATACTTCTTTGTAGTGCAGATTTGCATTGCCCGCTTGCTTGCTTGGCCAAAAAGGGCGTATGCGTTTTCTCCTGAATATATTCAGGAGAAAACGCATACGCCCTTTTTGGCCAAGTGCATCATTGTCGAAGTTGTGCCCCTCTTCCTGTGCTTTAAAGGCGATTCCAACGTACCTCTTGAAATCTGTTTCCTGCTATTCTGCCTCGCTTTCAAGTCCGCCTCGTTGCCTTCCCTCAACAGATTTTTGGACGATAGTTGTCCTTTATTACTCGGCCAGTTTGTGAATTGCTGTGCCCCTGAGCTCCATTTTTCAACTTGTTTTTGGTGAGCTGACCGCAAGTCCAAAATTTTGGTTCAGGACCTATACTGGTTCCCGGTGGGTGGCTGAGAATTTGGTTAATTCTTCTTCCTGCCGGGAAATTACAGTGATATGTGCCCGTCCAAATGCCTAACAGCTACTCTCTCATTGGTTCTCCCTCTTCCCTTTCATCCTCTGCCAAATTGGCAACCTGTGCGAACCAAGAGGTTAAAGGGGCTGTCTCTCCAAGTTGGGAGGTTGATAGTAAAGCAGACGGAAAGTCAAACCGGAGCACCAGGAGAGGGACTATGCGTTGAGTTTTAGAAACCTTTCGTATTCACAGTGTGTCCGTTCTCTAGGTTTCCCGAACATGTTATAGCTGTAGTAATATTCCCTTCAACCTGGAGAGTTCGGACCCATGGAATGGGTGCCATGCATTATTGCTTTAAAGGGTCTGCATTTGCTCACCCAATCTCACCAATCGTCTCAGTCCCAAGTGTCCCTCCTTATGCCACATCCAGCTGTCGTTGTAGATAGGGTCATTCCAGCTTTCATCAGAGACCCTGAAGGAATTGTAAAGAATTTCCCAGTTTTTTTGTTTTGTTTTTGAAATTCCTTTTTATAGTGGGTTTGAGCTGATTCTCGCTGCCATGTTTATGCCAGTCTAGACACACTTGATTCCCTTATGGAGACATATCAATACATAGGTTTTAAGATTCTTACTAGTCAGATATTTTCCTCTGCGGGAAATATGGGGTTTTGAGTCCCTTTCGCTGAGGACGGTGTAGGTCTTGTCTATTCCATAGTTGGTTTTTGGAACGGTACCTGTGCTTATATCAAACTCTGGTTTTATGCATCACCCCACCTCTCCTTCCCCCTTAAGCAGGTATAAGAGTGTTTTCTAAATGTGAGACACTGTTCTCTTTCCTAACTCAGTTCAAGTGTAGCCATGTTTACAGGATCTTCATAAGTGATATCTTATGATAAGTTTCTTTTTCTGTGTGACTTATTTCACTTAGAATCATCGTACCTGAATCCACCCATTTTGCTGCTACTGGTCTTATGACATTGATTTCATGGCTGAGGGATATTCCATCGTACGTAAGTACCACAATTTTTTGAACCATGTTTATATTTTCTGGGATACTTAAGGTGTATCCAAGTTGAGGTCCTTGTATGCAGTGCAGCCCTAAATTTTGGGGTGGCTCTGTCTTATTGATTTTCAGTTTTCCCAAGGTATATTCCCTAGACTGGTAGTGCCCTTGGCTCTGTAGCTCTGTTCTTTACTTGTTTTAGGGAACAGAATGCACTCCTCCAGAGAGGCAGTTGGCAATTTACATCCCGCCCATCAGCATAACAAGGCTCCCTGTTCTCCAGGGCCTGTCTTGCCTTTCTTGTTCTTACACATTTTGTGGATGTCCCTTTTGACCGGTGGGAAGTGATACTTCTTTGTAGTGCAGATTTGCATTGCCCGCTTGCTTGCTTGGCCAAAAAGGGCGTATGCGTTTTCTCCTGAATATATTCAGGAGAAAACGCATACGCCCTTTTTGGCCAAGTGCATCATTGTCGAAGTTGTGCCCCTCTTCCTGTGCTTTAAAGGCGATTCCAACGTACCTCTTGAAATCTGTTTCCTGCTATTCTGCCTCGCTTTCAAGTCCGCCTCGTTGCCTTCCCTCAACAGATTTTTGGACGATAGTTGTCCTTTATTACTCGGCCAGTTTGTGAATTGCTGTGCCCCTGAGCTCCATTTTTCAACTTGTTTTTGGTGAGCTGACCGCAAGTCCAAAATTTTGGTTCAGGACCTATACTGGTTCCCGGTGGGTGGCTGAGAATTTGGTTAATTCTTCTTCCTGCCGGGAAATTACAGTGATATGTGCCCGTCCAAATGCCTAACAGGTACTCTCTCATTGGTTCTCCCTCTTCCCTTTCATCCTCTGCCAAATTGGCAACCTGTGCGAACCAAGAGGTTAAAGGGGCTGTCTCTCCAAGTTGGGAGGTTGATAGTAAAGCAGACGGAAAGTCAAACCGGAGCACCAGGAGAGGGACTATGCGTTGAGTTTTAGAAACCTTTCGTATTCACAGTGTGTCCGTTCTCTAGGTTTCCCGCACATGTTATAGCTGTAGTAATATTCCCTTCAACCTGGAGAGTTCGGACCCATGGAATGGGTGCCATGCATTATTGCTTTAAAGGGTCTGCATTTGCTCACCCAATCTCACCAATCGTCTCAGTCCCAAGTGTCCCTCCTTATGCCACATCCAGCTGTCGTTGTAGATAGGGTCATTCCAGCTTTCATCAGAGACCCTGAAGGAATTGTAAAGAATTTCCCAGTTTTTTTGTTTTGTTTTTGAAATTCCTTTTTATAGTGGGTTTGAGCTGATTCTCGCTGCCATGTTTATGCCAGTCTAGACACACTTGATTCCCTTATGGAGACATATCAATACATAGGTTTTAAGATTCTTACTAGTCAGATATTTTCCTCTGCGGGAAATATGGGGTTTTGAGTCCCTTTCGCTGAGGACGGTGTAGGTCTTGTCTATTCCATAGTTGGTTTTTGGAACGGTACCTGTGCTTATATCAAACTCTGGTTTTATGCATCACCCCACCTCTCCTTCCCCCTTAAGCAGGTATAAGAGTGTTTTCTAAATGTGAGACACTGTTCTCTTTCCTAACTCAGTTCAAGTGTAGCCATGTTTACAGGATCTTCATAAGTGATATCTTATGATAAGTTTCTTTTTCTGTGTGACTTATTTCACTTAGAATCATCGTACCTGAATCCACCCATTTTGCTGCTACTGGTCTTATGACATTGATTTCATGGCTGAGGGATATTCCATCGTACGTAAGTACCACAATTTTTTGAACCATGTTTATATTTTCTGGGATACTTAAGGTGTATCCAAGTTGAGGTCCTTGTATGCAGTGCAGCCCTAAATTTTGGGGTGGCTCTGTCTTATTGATTTTCAGTTTTCCCAAGGTATATTCCCTAGACTGGTAGTGCCCTTGTCTCTGTAGCTCTGTTCTTTACTTGTTTTAGGGAACAGAATGCACTCCTCCAGAGAGGCAGTTGGCAATTTACATCCCGCCCATCAGCATAACAAGGCTCCCTGTTCTCCAGGGCCTGTCTTGCCTTTCTTGTTCTTACACATTTTGTGGATGTCCCTTTTGACCGGTGGGAAGTGATACTTCTTTGTAGTGCAGATTTGCATTGCCCGCTTGCTTGCTTGGCCAAAAAGGGCGTATGCGTTTTCTCCTGAATATATTCAGGAGAAAACGCATACGCCCTTTTTGGCCAAGTGCATCATTGTCGAAGTTGTGCCCCTCTTCCTGTGCTTTAAAGGCGATTCCAACGTACCTCTTGAAATCTGTTTCCTGCTATTCTGCCTCGCTTTCAAGTCCGCCTCGTTGCCTTCCCTCAACAGATTTTTGGATGATAGTTGTCCTTTATTACTCGGCCAGTTTGTGAATTGCTGTGCCCCTGAGCTCCATTTTTCAACTCGTTTTTGTTGAGCTGACCGCAAGTCCAAAATTTTGGTTCAGGACCTATACTGGTTCCTGGTGGGGGGCTGAGACTTTGGTTAATTCTTCTTCCTGCCGGGAAGTTAGAGTGATATGTGCCCGACAAAATACCTAACAGCTACTATCTCATTGGTTCTCCCTCTTCCCTTTCATCCTCTGCCATATTGGAAACATGTGTGAACCAGGAGGTTGAAGGGGCTGTCTCTCCAAGTTGGGAGATTGATAGTAAAGCAGATGGAAAGTCAAACCGGAGCACCAGGATAGGGACTATTCGTTGAGTTTTAGAAACCTTTCATATTCACAGTTTGTCCGTTCTCTAGGTTTCTCGTACATGTTATAACTGTAGTAATATTCCCTTCAACCTGGAGAGTTGGGACCCATGGAATGGGTGCCATGCATTATTACTTTAAAGTGTCTGCATTTGCTCACCAAATCTCATCAATCGTCTCAGTCCCAACTGTCCAGCCTTATGCCACATCCAGCTGTCGTTGTAGATAGGGTCATTCCAGGGTTCATCAGAGACCCTGAAGGAATTGTAAAGAATTTCCCAGTTTTTTTGTTTTGTTTTTGAAATTCCTTTTTATAGTGGGTTTGAGCTGATTCTCGCTGACATGTTTATGTCAGTCTAGACACACTTGATTCCCTTACAAAGACATATCAATACATAGGTTTTAAGATTCTTACTAGTCAGATATATTCCTCTGTGGGAAATATGGGGTTTTGAGTCCCTTTCACTGAGGAAGGTGTAGGTCTTGTCTATTTCATAGTTGGTTTTTGGAACGGTACCTGTGCTTATATCAAACTCTGGTTTTATGCATCACCCCACCTCTCCTTCCCCCTTAAGCAGGCATAAGAGTGTTTTCTAAATGTGAGACATTCTTCTCTTTCCTAACTCAGTTCAAGTGTAGCCATGTTTACAGGATCTTCATAAGTGATATCTTATGATAAGTTTCTTTTTCTGTGCGACTTATTTCACTTAGAATCATCGTACCTGAATCCACCCATTTTGCTGCTACTGGTCTTATGACATTGATTTCATGGCTGAGGGATATTCCATCGTACGTAAGTACCACAATTTTTTGAACCATTTTTATATTTCCTGGGATATTTAAGGTGTACCCAAGTTGAGGTCCTTGTAAGCAGTGCAGCCCTAAATTTTGGGGTGGCTCTGTCTTATTGATTTTCAGTTTTCCCAAGGTATATTCCCTAGACTGGAAGTGCCCTTGGCTCTGTAGCTCTGTTCTTTACTTGTTTTAGGAACACAATGCACTCCTCCAGAGAGGCAGTTGGCAATTTACATCCCGCCCATCAGCATAACAAGGCTCCCTGTTCTCCAGGGCCTGTCTTGCCTTTCCGGTTTTTACGTATTTTGTGGATGTCCCTTTTGACCGGTGGGAATTGATACTTCTTTGTAGTGCAGATTTGCATTGCACGCTTGCTTGCTTGGCCAAAAAGGGCGTATGCGTTTTCTCCTGAATATATTCAGGAGAAAACGCATACGCCCTTTTTGGCCAAGTGCATCATTGTCGAAGTTGTGCCCCTCTTCCTGTGCTTTAAAGGTGATTCCAACGTACCTCTTGAAATCTGTTTCCTGCTATTCTGCCTCGCTTTCAAGTCTGCCTCGTTGCCTTCCCTCAACAGATTTTTGGACGATAGTTGTCCTTTATTACTCGGCCAGTTTGTGAATTGCTGTGCCCCTGAGCTCCATTTTTCAAATCGCTTTTGGTGAGCTGACCGCAAGTCCAAAATTTTGTTTCAGGACCTATACTGGTTCCCGGTGGGTGGCTGAGAATTTGGTTAATTCTTCTTCCTGCCAGGAAATTACAGTGATATGTGCCCGTCCAAATGCCTAACAGCTACTCTCTCATTGGTTCTCCCTCTTCCCTTTCATCCTCTGCCAAATTGGCAACCTGTGCGAACCAAGAGGTTAAAGGGGCTGTCTCTCCAAGTTGGGAGGTTGATAGTAAAGCAGATGGAAAGTCAAACCGGAGCACCAGGGGAGGGACTATGCGTTGAGTTTTAGAAACCTTTCGTATTCACAGTGTGTCCGTTCTCTAGGTTTCCCGCACATGTTATAGCTGTAGTAATATTCCCTTCAACCTGGAGAGTTCGGACCCATGGAATGGGTGCCATGCATTATTGCTTTAAAGGGTCTGCATTTGCTCACCCAATCTCACCAATCGTCTCAGTCCCAAGTGTCCCTCCTTATGCCACATCCAGCTGTCGTTGTAGATAGGGTCATTCCAGCCTTCATCAGAGACCCAGAAGGAATTGTAAAGAATTTCCCAGTTTTTTTGTTTTGTTTTTGAAATTCCTTTTTATAGTGGGTTTGAGCTGATTCTCGCTGCCATGTTTATGCCAGTCTAGACACACTTGATTCCCTTACGGAGACATATCAATACATAGGTTTTAAGATTCTTACTAGTCAGATATTTTCCTCTGCGGGAAATATGGGGTTTTGAGTCCCTTTCGCTGAGGACGGTGTAGGTCTTGTCTATTCCATAGTTGGTTTTTGGAACGGTACCTGTGCTTATATCAAACTCTGGTTTTATGCATCACCCCACCTCTCCTTCCCCCTTAAGCAGGTATAAGAGTGTTTTCTAAATGTGAGACACTGTCCTCTTTCCTAACTCAGTTCAAGTGTAGCCCTGTTTACAGGATCTTCATAAATGATATCTTATGATAAGTTTCTTTTTCTGTGTGACTTATTTCACTTAGAATCATCGTACCTGAATCCACCCATTTTGCTGCTACTGGTCTTATGACATTGATTTCATGGCTGAGGGATATTCCATCCTACGTAAGTACCACAATTTTTTGAACCATGTTTATATTTTCTGGGATACTTAAGGTGTATCCAAGTTGAGGTCCTTGTATGCAGTGCAGCCCTAAATTTTGGGGTGGCTCTGTCTTATTGATTTTCAGTTTTCCCAAGGTATATTCCCTAGACTGGTAGTGCCCTTGGCTCTGTAGCTCTGTTCTTTACTTGTTTTAGGGAACAGAATGCACTCCTCCAGAGAGGCAGTTGGCAATTTACATCCCGCCCATCAGCATAACAAGGCTCCCTGTTCTCCAGGGCCTGTCTTGCCTTTCTTGTTCTTACACATTTTGTGGATGTCCCTTTTGACCGGTGGGAAGTGATACTTCTTTGTAGTGCAGATTTGCATTGCCCGCTTGCTTGGCCAAAAAGGGCGTATGCGTTTTCTCCTGAATATATTCAGGAGAAAACGCATACGCCCTTTTTGGCCAAGTGCATCATTGTCGAAGTTGTGCCCCTCTTCCTGTGCTTTAAAGGCGATTCCAACGTACCTCTTGAAATCTGTTTCCTGCTATTCTGCCTCGCTTTCACGTCCGCCTCGTTGCCTTCCCTCAACAGACTTTTGGACGATAGTTGTCCTTTATTACTCGGCCAGTTTGTGAATTGCTGTGCCCCTGAGCTCCATTTTTCAACTCGTTTTTGGTGAGCTGACCGCAAGTCCAAAATTTTGGTTCAGGACCTATACTGGTTCCCGGTGGGTGGCTGAGACTTTGGTTAATTCTTCTTCCTGCCGGGAAATTACAGTGATATGTGCCCGTCCAAATGCCTAACAGCTACTCTCTCATTGGTTCTCCCTCTTCCCTTTCATCCTCTGCCAAATTGGCAACCTGTGCGAACCAAGAGGTTAAAGGGGCTGTCTCTCCAAGTTGGGAGGTTGATAGTAAAGCAGACGGAAAGTCAAACCGGAGCACCAGGGGAGGGACTATGCGTTGAGTTTTAGAAACCTTTCGTATTCACAGTGTGTCCGTTCTCTAGGTTTCCCGCACTTGTTATAGCTGTAGTAATATTCCCTTCAACCTGGAGAGTTCGGACCAATGGAATGGGTGCCATGCATTATTGCTTTAAAGGGTCTGCATTTGCTCACCCAATCTCACCAATCGTCTCAGTCCCAAGTTTCCCTCCTTATGCCACATCCAGCTGTCGTTGTAGATAGGGTCATTCCAGCCTTCATCAGAGACCCTGAAGGAATTGTAAAGAATTTCCCAGTTTTTTTGTTTTGTTTTTGAAATTCCTCTTTATAGTGGGTTTGAGCTGATTCTCGCTGCCATGTTTATGCCAGTCTAGACACACTTGATTCCCTTATGGAGACATATCAATACATAGGTTTTAAGATTCTTACTAGTCAGATATTTTCCTCTGCGGGAAATATGGGGTTTTGAGTCCCTTTCGCTGAGGACGGTGTAGGTCTTGTCTATTCCATAGTTGGTTTTTGGAACGGTACCTGTGCTTATATCAAACTCTGGTTTTATGCATCACCCCACCTCTCCTTCCCCCTTAAGCAGGTATAAGAGTGTTTTCTAAATGTGAGACACTGTTCTCTTTCCTAACTCAGTTCAAGTGTAGCCATGTTTACAGGATCTTCATAAGTGATATCTTATGATAAGTTTCTTTTTCTGTGTGACTTATTTCACTTAGAATCATCGTACCTGAATCCACCCATTTTGCTGCTACTGGTCTTATGACATTGATTTCATGGCTGAGGGATATTCCATCGTACGTAAGTACCACAATTTTTTGAACCATGTTTATATTTTCTGGGATACTTAAGGTGTATCCAAGTTGAGGTCCTTGTATGCAGTGCAGCCCTAAATTTTGGGGTGGCTCTGTCTTATTGATTTTCAGTTTTCCCAAGGTATATTCCCTAGACTGGTAGTGCCCTTGGCTCTGTAGCTCTGTTCTTTACTTGTTTTAGGGAACAGAATGCACTCCTCCAGAGAGGCAGTTGGCAATTTACATCCCGCCCATCAGCATAACAAGGCTCCCTGTTCTCCAGGGCCTGTCTTGCCTTTCTTGTTCTTACACATTTTGTGGATGTCCCTTTTGACCGGTGGGAAGTGATACTTCTTTGTAGTGCAGATTTGCATTGCCCGCTTGCTTGCTTGGCCAAAAAGGGCGTATGCGTTTTCTCCTGAATATATTCAGGAGAAAACGCATACGCCCTTTTTGGCCAAGTGCATCATTGTCGAAGTTGTGCCCCTCTTCCTGTGCTTTAAAGGCGATTCCAACGTACCTCTTGAAATCTGTTTCCTGCTATTCTGCCTCGCTTTCAAGTCCGCCTCGTTGCCTTCCCTCAACAGATTTTTGGACGATAGTTGTCCTTTATTACTCGGCCAGTTTGTGAATTGCTGTGCCCCTGAGCTCCATTTTTCAACTCGTTTTTGGTGAGCTGACCGCAAGTCCAAAATTTTGGTTCAGGACCTATACTGGTTCCCGGTGGGTGGCTGAGAATTTGGTTAATTCTTCTTCCTGCCGGGAAATTACAGTGATATGTGCCCGTCCAAATGCCTAACAGCTACTCTCTCATTGGTTCTCCCTCTTCCCTTTCATCCTCTGCCAAATTGGCAACCTGTGCGAACCAAGAGGTTAAAGGGGCTGTCTCTCCAAGTTGGGAGGTTGATAGTAAAGCAGACGGAAAGTCAAACCGGAGCACCAGGGGAGGGACTATGCGTTGAGTTTTAGAAACCTTTCGTATTCACAGTGTGTCCGTTCTCTAGGTTTCCCGCACTTGTTATAGCTGTAGTAATATTCCCTTCAACCTGGAGAGTTCGGACCCATGGAATGGGTGCCATGCATTATTGCTTTAAAGGGTCTGCATTTGCTCACCCTATCTCACCAATCGTCTCAGTCCCAAGTTTCCCTCCTTATGCCACATCCAGCTGTCGTTGTAGATAGGGTCATTCCAGCCTTCATCAGAGACCCTGAAGGAATTGTAAAGAATTTCCCAGTTTTTTTGTTTTGTTTTTGAAATTCCTTTTTATAGTGGGTTTGAGCTGATTCTCGCTGCCATGTTTATGCCAGTCTAGACACACTTGATTCCCTTATGGAGACATATCAATACATAGGTTTTAAGATTCTTACTAGTCAGATATTTTCCTCTGCGGGAAATATGGGGTTTTGAGTCCCTTTCGCTGAGGACGGTGTAGGTCTTGTCTATTCCATAGTTGGTTTTTGGAACGGTACCTGTGCTTATATCAAACTCTGGTTTTATGCATCACCCCACCTCTCCTTCCCCCTTAAGCAGGTATAAGAGTGTTTTCTAAATGTGAGACACTGTTCTCTTTCCTAACTCAGTTCAAGTGTAGCCATGTTTACAGGATCTTCATAAGTGATATCTTATGATAAGTTTCTTTTTCTGTGTGACTTATTTCACTTAGAATCATCGTACCTGAATCCACCCATTTTGCTGCTACTGGTCTTATGACATTGATTTCATGGCTGAGGGATATTCCATCGTACGTAAGTACCACAATTTTTTGAACCATGTTTATATTTTCTGGGATACTTAAGGTGTATCCAAGTTGAGGTCCTTGTATGCAGTGCAGCCCTAAATTTTGGGGTGGCTCTGTCTTATTGATTTTCAGTTTTCCCAAGGTATATTCCCTAGAACAAGGTAAGCCTTGGCTCTGTAGCTCTGTTCTTTACTTGTTTTAGGGAACAGAATGCACTCCTCCAGAGAGGCAGTTGGCAATTTACATCCCGCCCATCAGCATAACAAGGCTCCCTGTTCTCCAGGGCCTGTCTTGCCTTTCTTGTTCTTACACATTTTGTGGATGTCCCTTTTGACCGGTGGGAAGTGATACTTCTTTGTAGTGCAGATTTGCATTGCCCGCTTGCTTGCTTGGCCAAAAAGGGCGTATGCGTTTTCTCCTGAATATATTCAGGAGAAAACGCATACGCCCTTTTTGGCCAAGTGCATCATTGTCGAAGTTGTGCCCCTCTTCCTGTGCTTTAAAGGCGATTCCAACGTACCTCTTGAAATCTGTTTCCTGCTATTCTGCCTCGCTTTCAAGTCTGCCTCGTTGCCTTCCCTCAACAGATTTTTGGACGATAGTTGTCCTTTATTACTCGGCCAGTTTGTGAATTGCTGTGCCCCTGAGCTCCATTTTTCAACTTGTTTTTGGTGAGCTGACCGCAAGTCCAAAATTTTGGTTCAGGACCTATACTGGTTCCCGGTGGGTGGCTGAGAATTTGGTTAATTCTTCTTCCTGCCGGGAAATTACAGTGATATGTGCCCGTCCAAATGCCTAACAGCTACTCTCTCATTGGTTCTCCCTCTTCCCTTTCATCCTCTGCCAAATTGGCAACCTGTGCGAACCAAGAGGTTAAAGGGGCTGTCTCTCCAAGTTGGGAGGTTGATAGTAAAGCAGACGGAAAGTCAAACCGGAGCACCAGGGGAGGGACTATGCGTTGAGTTTTAGAAACCTTTCGTATTCACAGTGTGTCCGTTCTCTAGGTTTCCCGCACTTGTTATAGCTGTAGTAATATTCCCTTCAACCTGGAGAGTTCGGACCCATGGAATGGGTGCCATGCATTATTGCTTTAAAGGGTCTGCATTTGCTCACCCAATCTCACCAATCGTCTCAGTCCCAAGTGTCCCTCCTTATGCCACATCCAGCTGTCGTTGTAGATAGGGTCATTCCAGCCTTCATCAGAGACCCTGAAGGAATTGTAAAGAATTTCCCAGTTTTTTTGTTTTGTTTTTGAAATTCCTTTTTATAGTGGGTTTGAGCTGATTCTCGCTGCCATGTTTATGCCAGTCTAGACACACTTGATTCCCTTATGGAGACATATCAATACATAGGTTTTAAGATTCTTACTAGTCAGATATTTTCCTCTGCGGGAAATATGGGGTTTTGAGTCCCTTTCGCTGAGGACGGTGTAGGTCTTGTCTATTCCATAGTTGGTTTTTGGAACGGTACCTGTGCTTATATCAAACTCTGGTTTTATGCATCACCCCACCTCTCCTTCCCCCTTAAGCAGGTATAAGAGTGTTTTCTAAATGTGAGACACTGTTCTCTTTCCTAACTCAGTTCAAGTGTAGCCATGTTTACAGGATCTTCATAAGTGATATCTTATGATAAGTTTCTTTTTCTGTGTGACTTATTTCACTTAGAATCATCGTACCTGAATCCACCCATTTTGCTGCTACTGGTCTTATGACATTGATTTCATGGCTGAGGGATATTCCATCGTACGTAAGTACCACAATTTTTTGAACCATGTTTATATTTTCTGGGATACTTAAGGTGTATCCAAGTTGAGGTCCTTGTATGCAGTGCAGCCCTAAATTTTGGGGTGGCTCTGTCTTATTGATTTTCAGTTTTCCCAAGGTATATTCCCTAGACTGGTAGTGCCCTTGGCTCTGTAGCTCTGTTCTTTACTTGTTTTAGGGAACAGAATGCACTCCTCCAGAGAGGCAGTTGGCAATTTACATCCCGCCCATCAGCATAACAAGGCTCCCTGTTCTCCAGGGCCTGTCTTGCCTTTCTTGTTCTTACACATTTTGTGGATGTCCCTTTTGACCGGTGGGAAGTGATACTTCTTTGTAGTGCAGATTTGCATTGCCCGCTTGCTTGCTTGGCCAAAAAGGGCGTATGCGTTTTCTCCTGAATATATTCAGGAGAAAACGCATACGCCCTTTTTGGCCAAGTGCATCATTGTCGAAGTTGTGCCCCTCTTCCTGTGCTTTAAAAGCGATTCCAACGTACCTCTTGAAATCTGTTTCCTGCTATTCTGCCTCGCTTTCAAGTCCGCCTCGTTGCCTTCCCTCAACAGATTTTTGGACGATAGTTGTCCTTTATTACTCGGCCAGTTTGTGAATTGCTGTGCCCCTGAGCTCCATTTTTCAACTCGTTTTTGGTGAGCTGACCGCAAGTCCAAAATTTTGGTTCAGGACCTATACTGGTTCCCGGTGGGTGGCTGAGAATTTGGTTAATTCTTCTTCCTGCCGGGAAATTACAGTGATATGTGCCCGTCCAAATGCCTAACAGCTACTCTCTCATTGGTTCTCCCTCTTCCCTTTCATCCTCTGCCAAATTGGCAACCTGTGCGAACCAAGAGGTTAAAGGGGCTGTCTCTCCAAGTTGGGAGGTTGATAGTAAAGCAGACGGAAAGTCAAACCGGAGCACCAGGGGAGGGACTATGCGTTGAGTTTTAGAAACCTTTCGTATTCACAGTGTGTCCGTTCTCTAGGTTTCCCGCACTTGTTATAGCTGTAGTAATATTCCCTTCAACCTGGAGAGTTCGGACCCATGGAATGGGTGTCATGCATTATTGCTTTAAAGGGTCTGTATTTGCTCACCCAATCTCACCAATCGTCTCAGTCCCAAGTGTCCCTCCTTATGCCACATCCAGCTGTCGTTGTAGATAGGGTCATTCCAGCCTTCATCAGAGACCCTGAAGGAATTGTAAAGAATTTCCCAGTTTTTTTGTTTTGTTTTTGAAATTCCTTTTTATAGTGGGTTTGAGCTGATTCTCGCTGCCATGTTTATGCCAGTCTAGACACACTTGATTCCCTTACGGAGACATATCAATACATAGGTTTTAAGATTCTTACTAGTCAGATATTTTCCTCTGCGGGAAATATGGGGTTTTGAGTCCCTTCGCTGAGGACGGTGTAGGTCTTGTCTATTCCATAGTTGGTTTTTGGAACGGTACCTGTGCTTATATCAAACTCTGGTTTTATGCATCACCCCACCTCTCCTTCCCCCTTAAGCAGGTATAAGAGTGTTTTCTAAATGTGAGACACTGTTCTCTTTCCTAACTCAGTTCAAGTGTAGCCATGTTTACAGGATCTTCATAAGTGATATCTTATGATAAGTTTCTTTTTCTGTGTGACTTATTTCACTTAGAATCATCGTACCTGAATCCACCCATTTTGCTGCTACTGGTCTTATGACATTGATTTCATGGCTGAGGGATATTCCATCGTACGTAAGTACCACAATTTTTTGAACCATGTTTATATTTTCTGGGATACTTAAGGTGTATCCAAGTTGAGGTCCTTGTATGCAGTGCAGCCCTAAATTTTGGGGTGGCTCTGTCTTATTGATTTTCAGTTTTCCCAAGGTATATTCCCTAGACTGGTAGTGCCCTTGGCTCTGTAGCTCTGTTCTTTACTTGTTTTAGGGAACAGAATGCACTCCTCCAGAGAGGCTGTTGGCAATTTACATCCCGCCCATCAGCATAACAAGGCTCCCTGTTCTCCAGGGCCTGTCTTGCCTTTCTTGTTCTTACACATTTTGTGGATGTCCCTTTTGACCGGTGGGAAGTGATACTTCTTTGTAGTGCAGATTTGCATTGCCCGCTTGCTTGCTTGGCCAAAAAGGGCGTATGCGTTTTCTCCTGAATATATTCAGGAGAAAACGCATACGCCCTTTTTGGCCAAGTGCATCATTGTCGAAGTTGTGCCCCTCTTCCTGTGCTTTAAAGGCGATTCCAACGTACCTCTTGAAATCTGTTTCCTGCTATTCTGCCTCGCTTTCAAGTCCGCCTCGTTGCCTTCCCTCAACAGATTTTTGGACGATAGTTGTCCTTTATTACTCGGCCAGTTTGTGAATTGCTGTGCCCCTGAGCTCCATTTTTCAACTCGTTTTTGGTGAGCTGACCGCAGGTCCAAAATTTTGGTTCAGGACCTATACTGGTTCCCGGTGGGTGGCTGAGAATTTGGTTAATTCTTCTTCCTGCCGGGAAATTACAGTGATATGTGCCCGTCCAAATGCCTAACAGCTACTCTCTCATTGGTTCTCCCTCTTCCCTTTCATCCACTGCCAAATTGGCAACCTGTGCGAACCAAGAGGTTAAAGGGGCTGTCTCTCCAAGTTGGGAGGTTGATAGTAAAGCAGACGGAAAGTCAAACCGGAGCACCAGGAGAGGGACTATTCGTTGAGTTTTAGAAACCTTTCATATTCACAGTGTGTCCGTTCTCTAGGTTTCCCGCACATGTTATAGCTGTAGTAATATTCCCTTCAACCTGGAGAGTTCGGACCCATGGAATGGGTGCCATGCATTATTGCTTTAAAGGGTCTGCATTTGCTCACCCAATCTCACCAATCGTCTCAGTCCCAAGTGTCCCTCCTTATGCCACATCCAGCTGTCGTTGTAGATAGGGTCATTCCAGCTTTCATCAGAGACCCTGAAGGAATTGTAAAGAATTTCCCAGTTTTTTTGTTTTGTTTTTGAAATTCCTTTTTATAGTGGGTTTCAGCTGATTCTCGCTGCCATGTTTATGCCAGTCTAGACACACTTGATTCCCTTACGGAGACATATCAATACATAGGTTTTAAGATTCTTACTAGTCAGATATTTTCCTCTGCGGGAAATATGGGGTTTTGAGTCCCTTTCGCTGAGGACGGTGTAGGTCTTGTCTATTCCATAGTTGGTTTTTGGAACGGTACCTGTGCTTATATCAAACTCTGGTTTTATGCATCACCCCACCTCTCCTTCCCCCTTAAGCAGGTATAAGAGTGTTTTCTAAATGTGAGACACTGTTCTCTTTCCTAACTCAGTTCTAGTGTAGCCATGTTTACAGGATCTTCATAAGTGATATCTTATGATAAGTTTCTTTTTCTGTGTGACTTATTTCACTTAGAATCATCGTACCTGAATCCACCCATTTTGCTGCTACTGGTCTTATGACATTGATTTCATGGCTGAGGGATATTCCATCGTACGTAAGTACCACAATTTTTTGAACCATGTTTATATTTTCTGGGATACTTAAGGTGTATCCAAGTTGAGGTCCTTGTATGCAGTGCAGCCCTAAATTTTGGGGTGGCTCTGTCTTATTGATTTTCAGTTTTCCCAAGGTATATTCCCTAGACTGGTAGTGCCCTTGGCTCTGTAGCTCTGTTCTTTACTTGTTTTAGGGAACAGAATGCACTCCTCCAGAGAGGCAGTTGGCAATTTACATCCCGCCCATCAGCATAACAAGGCTCCCTGTTCTCCAGGGCCTGTCTTGCCTTTCTTGTTCTTACACATTTTGTGGATGTCCCTTTTGACCGGTGGGAAGTGATACTTCTTTGTAGTGCAGATTTGCATTGCCCGCTTGCTTGCTTGGCCAAAAAGGGCGTATGCGTTTTCTCCTGAATATATTCAGGAGAAAACGCATACGCCCTTTTTGGCCAAGTGCATCATTGTCGAAGTTGTGCCCCTCTTCCTGTGCTTTAAAGGCGATTCCAACGTACCTCTTGAAATCTGTTTCCTGCTATTCTGCCTCGCTTTCAAGTCCGCCTCGTTGCCTTCCCTCAACAGATTTTTGGACGATAGTTGTCCTTTATTACTCGGCCAGTTTGTGAATTGCTGTGCCCCTGAGCTCCATTTTTCAACTCGTTTTTGGTGAGCTGACCGCAAGTCCAAAATTTTGGTTCAGGACCTATACTGTTTCCCGGTGGGTGGCTGAGAATTTGGTTAATTCTTCTTCCTGCCGGGAAATTACAGTGATATGTAACCGTCCAAATGCCTAACAGCTACTCTCTCATTGGTTCTCCCTCTTCCCTTTCATCCTCTGCCAAATTGGCAACCTGTGCGAACCAAGAGGTTAAAGGGGCTGTCTCTCCTAGTTGGGAGGTTGATAGTAAAGCAGACGGAAAGTCAAACCGGAGCACCAGGAGAGGGACTATGCGTTGAGTTTTAGAAACCTTTCGTATTCACAGTGTGTCCGTTCTCTAGGTTTCCCGCACATGTTATAGCTGTAGTAATATTCCCTTCAACCTGGAGAGTTCGGACCCATGGAATGGGTGCCATGCATTATTGCTTTAAAGGGTCTGCATTTGCTCACCCAATCTCACCAATCGTCTCAGTCCCAAGTGTCCCTACTTATGCCACATCCAGCTGTCGTTGTAGATAGGGTCATTCCACCTTTCATCAGAGACCCTGAAGGAATTGTAAAGAATTTCCCAGTTTTTTTGTTTTGTTTTTGAAATTCCTTTTTATAGTGGGTTTGAGCTGATTCTCGCTGCCATGTTTATGCCAGTCTAGACACACTTGATTCCCTTACGGAGACATATCAATACATAGGTTTTAAGATTCTTACTAGTCAGATATTTTCCTCTGCGGGAAATATGGGGTTTTGAGTCCCTTTCGCTGAGGACGGTGTAGGTCTTGTCTATTCCATAGTTGGTTTTTGGAACGGTACCTGTGCTTATATCAAACTCTGGTTTTATGCATCACCCCACCTCTCCTTCCCCCTTAAGCAGGTATAAGAGTGTTTTCTAAATGTGAGACACTGTTCTCTTTCCTAACTCAGTTCAAGTGTAGCCATGTTTACAGGATCTTCATAAGTGATATCTTATGATAAGTTTCTTTTTGTGTGTGACTTATTTCACTTAGAATCATCGTACCTGAATCCACCCATTTTGCTGCTACTGGTCTTATGACATTGATTTCATGGCTGAGGGATATTCCATCGTACGTAAGTACCACAATTTTTTGAACCATGTTTATATTTTCTGGGATACTTAAGGTGTATCCAAATTGAGGTCCTTGTATGCAGTGCAGCCCTAAATTTTGGGGTGGCTCTGTCTTATTGATTTTCAGTTTTCCCAAGGTATATTCCCTAGACTGGTAGTGCCCTTGGCTCTGTAGCTCTGTTCTTTACTTGTTTTAGGGAACAGAATGCACTCCTCCAGAGAGGCAGTTGGCAATTTACATCCCGCCCATCAGCATAACAAGGCTCCCTGTTCTCCAGGGCCTGTCTTGCCTTTCTTGTTCTTACACATTTTGTGGATGTCCCTTTTGACCGGTGGGAAGTGATACTTCTTTGTAGTGCAGATTTGCATTGCCCGCTTGCTTGCTTGGCCAAAAAGGGCGTATGCATTTTCTCCTGAATATATTCAGGAGAAAACGCATACGCCCTTTTTGGCCAAGTGCATCATTGTCGAAGTTGTGCCCCTCTTCCTGTGCTTTAAAGGCGATTCCAACGTACCTCTTGAAATCTGTTTCCTGCTATTCTGCCTCGCTTTCAAGTCCGCCTCGTTGCCTTCCCTCAACAGATTTTTGGACGATAGTTGTCCTTTATTACTCGGCCAGTTTGTGAATTGCTGTGCCCCTGAGCTCCATTTTTCAACTCGTTTTTGGTGAGCTGACCGCAAGTCCAAAATTTTGGTTCAGGACCTATACTGGTTCCCGGTGGGTGGCTGAGAATTTGGTTAATTCTTCTTCCTGCCGGGAAATTACAACGATATGTGCCCGTCCAAATGCCTAACAGATACTCTCTTATTGGTTCTCCCTCTTCCCTTTCATCCTCTGCCAAATTGGCAACCTGTGCGAACCAAGAGGTTAAAGGGGCTGTCTCTCCAAGTTGGGAGGTTGATAGTAAAGCAGACGGAAAGTCAAACCGGAGCACCAGGAGAGGGACTATGCGTTGAGTTTTAGAAACCTTTCGTATTCACAGTGTGTCCGTTCTCTAGGTTTCCCGCACATGTTATAGCTGTAGTAATATTCCCTTCAACCTGGAGAGTTCGGACCCATGGAATGGGTGCCATGCATTATTGCTTTAAAGGGTCTGCATTTGCTCACCCAATCTCACCAATCGTCTCAGTCCCAAGTGTCCCTCCTTATGCCACATCCAGCTGTCATTGTAGATAGGGTCATTCCAGCTTTCATCAGAGACCCTGAAGGAATTGTAAATAATTTCCCAGTTTTTTTGTTTTGTTTTTGAAATTCCTTTTTATAGTGGGTTTGAGCTGATTCTCGCTGCCATGTTTATGCCAGTCTAGACACACTTGATTCCCTTACGGAGACATATCAATACATAGGTTTTAAGATTCTTACTAGTCAGATATTTTCCTCTGCGGGAAATATGGGGTTTTGAGTCCCTTTCGCTGAGGACGGTGTAGGTCTTGTCTATTCCATAGTTGGTTTTTGGAACGGTACCTGTGCTTATATCAAACTCTGGTTTTATGCATCACCCCACCTCTCCTTCCCCCTTAAGCAGGTATAAGAGTGTTTTCTAAATGTGAGACACTGTTCTCTTTCCTAACTCAGTTCAAGTGTAGCCATGTTTACAGGATCTTCATAAGTGATATCTTATGATAAGTTTCTTTTTCTGTGTGACTTATTTCACTTAGAATCATCGTACCTGAATCCACCCATTTTGCTGCTACTGGTCTTATGACATTGATTTCATGGCTGAGGGATATTCCATCGTACGTAAGTACCACAATTTTTTGAACCATGTTTATATTTTCTGGGATACTTAAGGTGTATCCAAGTTGAGGTCCTTGTATGCAGTGCAGCCCTAAATTTTGGGGTGGCTCTGTCTTATTGATTTTCAGTTTTCCCAAGGTATATTCCCTAGACTGGTAGTGCCCTTGGCTCTGTAGCTCTGTTCTTTACTTGTTTTAGGGAACAGAATGCACTCCTCCAGAGAGGCAGTTGGCAATTTACATCCCGCCCATCAGCATAACAAGGCTCCCTGTTCTCCAGGGCCTGTCTTGCCTTTCTTGTTCTTACACATTTTGTGGATGTCCCTTTTGACCGGTGGGAAGTGATACTTCTTTGTAGTGCAGATTTGCATTGCCCGCTTGCTTGCTTGGCCAAAAAGGGCGTATGCGTTTTCTCCTGAATATATTCAGGAGAAAACGCATACGCCCTTTTTGGCCAAGTGCATCATTGTCGAAGTTGTGCCCCTCTTCCTGTGCTTTAAAGGCGATTCCAACGTACCTCTTGAAATCTGTTTCCTGCTATTCTGCCTCGCTTTCAAGTCCGCCTCGTTGCCTTCCCTCAACAGATTTTTGGACGATAGTTGTCCTTTATTACTCGGCCAGTTTGTGAATTGCTGTGCCCCTGAGCTCCATTTTTCAACTTGTTTTTGGTGAGCTGACCGCAAGTCCAAAATTTTGGTTCAGGACCTATACTGGTTCCCGGTGGGTGGCTGAGAATTTGGTTAATTCTTCTTCCTGCCGGGAAATTACAACGATATGTGCCCGTCCAAATGCCTAACAGCTACTCTCTCATTGGTTCTCCCTCTTCCCTTTCATCCTCTGCCAAATTGGCAACCTGTGCGAACCAAGAGGTTAAAGGGGCTGTCTCTCCAAGTTGGGAGGTTGATAGTAAAGCAGACGGAAAGTCAAACCGGAGCACCAGGAGAGGGACTATGCGTTGAGTTTTAGAAACCTTTCGTATTCACAGTGTGTCCGTTCTCTAGGTTTCCCGCACATGTTATAGCTGTAGTAATATTCCCTTCAACCTGGAGAGTTCGGACCCATGGAATGGGTGCCATGCATTATTGCTTTAAAGGGTCTGCATTTGCTCACCCAATCTCACCAATCGTCTCAGTCCCAAGTGTCCCTCCTTATGCCACATCCAGCTGTCGTTGTAGATAGGGTCATTCCAGCTTTCATCAGAGACCCTGAAGGAATTGTAAAGAATTTCCCAGTTTTTTTGTTTTGTTTTTGAAATTCCTTTTTATAGTGGGTTTGAGCTGATTCTCGCTGCCATGTTTATGCCAGTCTAGACACACTTGATTCCCTTACGGAGACATATCAATACATAGGTTTTAAGATTCTTACTAGTCAGATATTTTCCTCTGCGGGAAATATGGGGTTTTGAGTCCCTTTCGCTGAGGACGGTGTAGGTCTTGTCTATTCCATAGTTGGTTTTTGGAACGGTACCTGTGCTTATATCAAACTCTGGTTTTATGCATCACCCCACCTCTCCTTCCCCCTTAAGCAGGTATAAGAGTGTTTTCTAAATGTGAGACACTGTCCTCTTTCCTAACTCAGTTCAAGTGTAGCCATGTTTACAGGATCTTCATAAGTGATATCTTATGATAAGTTTCTTTTTCTGTGTGACTTATTTCACTTAGAATCATCGTACCTGAATCCACCCATTTTGCTGCTACTGGTCTTATGACATTGATTTCATGGCTGAGGGATATTCCATCGTACGTAAGTACCACAATTTTTTGAACCATGTTTATATTTTCTGGGATACTTAAGGTGTATCCAAGTTGAGGTCCTTGTATGCAGTGCAGCCCTAAATTTTGGGGTGGCTCTGTCTTATTGATTTTCAGTTTTCCCAAGGTATATTCCCTAGACTGGTAGTGCCCTTGGCTCTGTAGCTCTGTTCTTTACTTGTTTTAGGGAACAGAATGCACTCCTCCAGAGAGGCAGTTGGCAATTTACATCCCGCCCATCAGCATAACAAGGCTCCCTGTTCTCCAGGGCCTGTCTTGCCTTTCTTGTTCTTACACATTTTGTGGATGTCCCTTTTGACCGGTGGGAAGTGATACTTCTTTGTAGTGCAGATTTGCATTGCCCGCTTGCTTGCTTGGCCAAAAAGGGCGTATGCGTTTTCTCCTGAATATATTCAGGAGAAAACGCATACGCCCTTTTTGGCCAAGTGCATCATTGTCGAAGTTGTGCCCCTCTTCCTGTGCTTTAAAGGCGATTCCAACGTACCTCTTGAAATCTGTTTCCTGCTATTCTGCCTCGCTTTCAAGTCCGCCTCGTTGCCTTCCCTCAACAGATTTTTGGACGATAGTTGCCCTTTATTACTCGGCCAGTTTGTGAATTGCTGTGCCCCTGAGCTCCATTTTTCAACTCGCTTTTGGTGAGCTGACCGCAAGTCCAAAATTTTGGTTCAGGAGCTATACTGGTTCCCGGTGGGTGGCTGAGAATTTGGTTAATTCTTCTTCCTCCTGGGAAATTACAGTGATATGTGCCCGTCCAAATGCCTAACAGCTACTCTCTCATTGGTTCTCCCTCTTCCCTTTCATCCTCTGCCAAATTGGAAACCTGTGCGAACCAAGAGGTTAAAGGGGCTGTCTCTCCAAGTTGGGAGGTTGATAGTAAAGCAGACGGAAAGTCAAACCGGAGCACCAGGGGAGGGACTATGCGTTGAGTTTTAGAAACCTTTCGTATTCACAGTGTGTCCGTTCTCTAGGTTTCCCGCACATGTTATAGCTGTAGTAATATTCCCTTCAACCTGGAGAGTTCGGACCCATGGAATGGGTGCCATGCATTATTGCTTTAAAGGGTCTGCATTTGCTCACCCAATCTCACCAATCGTCTCAGTCCCAAGTGTCCCTCCTTATGCCACATCCAGCTGTCGTTGTAGATAGGGTCATTCCAGCCTTCATCAGAGACCCTGAAGGAATTGTAAAGAATTTCCCAGTTTTTTTGTTTTGTTTTTGAAATTCCTTTTTATAGTGGGTTTGAGCTGATTCTCGCTGCCATGTTTATGCCAGTCTAGACACACTTGATTCCCTTACGGAGACATATCAATACATAGGTTTTAAGATTCTTACTAGTCAGATATTTTCCTCTGCGGGAAATATGGGGTTTTGAGTCCCTTTCGCTGAGGACGGTGTAGGTCTTGTCTATTCCATAGTTGGTTTTTGGAACGGTACCTGTGCTTATATCAAACTCTGGTTTTATGCATCACCCCACCTCTCCTTCCCCCTTAAGCAGGTATAAGAGTGTTTTCTAAATGTGAGACACTGTCCTCTTTCCTAACTCAGTTCAAGTGTAGCCATTTTTACAGGATCTTCATAAGTGATATCTTATGATAAGTTTCTTTTTCTGTGTGACTTATTTCACTTAGAATCATCGTACCTGAATCCACCCATTTTGCTGCTACTGGTCTTATGACATTGATTTCATGGCTGAGGGATATTCCATCGTACGTAAGTACCACAATTTTTTGAACCATGTTTATATTTTCTGGGATACTTAAGGTGTATCCAAGTTGAGGTCCTTGTATGCAGTGCAGCCCTAAATTTTGGGGTGGCTCTGTCTTATTGATTTTCAGTTTTCCCAAGGTATATTCCCTAGGCTGGTAGTGCCCTTGGCTCTGTAGCTCTGTTCTTTACTTGTTTTAGGGAACAGAATGCACTCCTCCAGAGAGGCAGTTGGCAATTTACATCCCGCCCATCAGCATAACAAGGCTCCCTGTTCTCCAGGGCCTGTCTTGCCTTTCTTGTTCTTACACATTTTGTGGATGTCCCTTTTGACCGGTGGGAAGTGATACTTCTTTGTAGTGCAGATTTGCATTGCCCGCTTGCTTGCTTGGCCAAAAAGGGCGTATGCGTTTTCTCCTGAATATATTCAGGAGAAAACGCATACGCCCTTTTTGGCCAAGTGCATCATTGTTGAAGTTGTGCCCCTCTTCCTGTGCTTTAAAGGCGATTCCAACGTACCTCTTGAAATCTGTTTCCTGCTATTCTGCCTCGCTTTCAAGTCCGCCTCGTTGCCTTCCCTCAACAGATTTTTGGACGATAGTTGTCCTTTATTACTCGGCCAGTTTGTGAATTGCTGTGCCCCTGAGCTCCATTTTTCAACTCGCTTTTGGTGAGCTGACCGCAAGTCCAAAATTTTGGTTCAGGACCTATACTGGTTCCCGGTGGGTTGCTGAGAATTTGGTTAATTCTTCTTCCTGCCGGGAAATTACAGTGATATGTGCCCATCCAAATGCCTAACAGCTACTCTCTCATTGGTTCTCCCTCTTCCCTTTCATCCTCTGCCATATTGGCAACCTGTGCGAACCAAGAGGTTAAAGGGGCTGTCTCTCCAAGTTGGGAGGTTGATAGTAAAGCAGACGGAAAGTCAAACCGGAGCACCAGGAGAGGGACTATGCGTTGAGTTTTAGAAACCTTTCGTATTCACAGTGTGTCCGTTCTCTAGGTTTCCCACACATGTTATAGCTGTAGTAATATTCCCTTCAACCTGGAGAGTTCGGACCCATGGAATGGGTGCCATGCATTATTGCTTTAAAGGGTCTGCATTTGCTCACCCAATCTCACCAACCGTCTCAGTCCCAAGTGTCCCTCCTTATGCCACATCCAGCTGTCGTTGTAGATAGGGTCATTCCAGCTTTCATCAGAGACCCTGAAGGAATTGTAAAGAATTTCCCAGTTTTTTTGTTTTGTTTTTGAAATTCCTTTTTATAGTGGGTTTGAGCTGATTCTCGCTGCCATGTTTATGCCAGTCTAGACACACTTGATTCCCTTACGGAGACATATCAATACATAGGTTTTAAGATTCTTACTAGTCAGATATTTTCCTCTGCGGGAAATATGGGGTTTTGAGTCCCTTTCGCTGAGGACGGTGTAGGTCTTGTCTATTCCATAGTTGGTTTTTGGAACGGTACCTGTGCTTATATCAAACTCTGGTTTTATGCATCACCCCACCTCTCCTTCCCCCTTAAGCAGGTATAAGAGTGTTTTCTAAATGTGAGACACTGTCCTCTTTCCTAACTCAGTTCAAGTGTAGCCATGTTTACAGGATCTTCATAAGTGATATCTTATGATAAGTTTCTTTTTCTGTGTGACTTATTTCACTTAGAATCATCGTACCTGAATCCACCCATTTTGCTGCTACTGGTCTTATGACATTGATTTCATGGCTGAGGGATATTCCATCGTACGTAAGTACCACAATTTTTTGAACCATGTTTATATTTTCTGGGATACTTAAGGTGTATCCAAGTTGAGGTCCTTGTATGCAGTACAGCCCTAAATTTTGGGGTGGCTCTGTCTTATTGATTTTCAGTTTTCCCAAGGTATATTCCCTAGGCTGGTAGTGCCCTTGGCTCTGTAGCTCTGTTCTTTACTTGTCTTAGGGAACAGAATGCACTCCTCCAGAGAGGCAGTTGGCAATTTACATCCCGCCCATCAGCATAACAAGGCTCCCTGTTCTCCAGGGCCTGTCTTGCCTTTCTTGTTCTTACACATTTTGTGGATGTCCCTTTTGACCGGTGGGAAGTGATACTTCTTTGTAGTGCAGATTTGCATTGCCCGCTTGCTTGCTTGGCCAAAAAGGGCATATGCGTTTTCTCCTGAATATATTCAGGAGAAAACGCATACGCCCATTTTGGCCAAGTGCATCATTGTCGAAGTTGTGCCCCTCTTCCTGTGCTTTAAAGGTGATTCCAACGTACCTCTTGAAATCTGTTTCCTGCTATTCTGCCTCGCTTTGAAGTCCGCCTCGTTGCCTTCCCTCAACAGATTTTTGGACGATAGTTGTCCTTTATTACTCGGCCAGTTTGTGAATTGCTGTGCCCCTGAGCTCCATTTTTCAACTCGTTTTTGGTGAGCTGACCGCAAGTCCAAAATTTTGGTTCAGGACCTATACTGGTTCCCGGTGGGTGGCTGAGAATTTGGTTAATTCTTCTTCCTGCCAGGAAATTACAGTGATATGTGCCCGTCCAAATGCCTAACAGCTTCTCTCTCATTGGTTCTCCCCCTTCCCTTTCATCCTCTGCCAAATTGGCAACCTGTGCGAACCAAGAGGTTAAAGGGGCTGTCTCTCCAAGTTGGGAGGTTGATAGTAAAGCAGACGGAAAGTCAAACCGGAGCACCAGGAGAGGGACTATGCGTTGAGTTTTAGAAACCTTTCGTATTCACAGTGTGTCCGTTCTCTAGGTTTCCCGCACATGTTATAGCTGTAGTAATATTCCCTTCAACCTGGAGAGTTCGGACCCATGGAATGGGTGCCATGCATTATTGCTTTAAAGGGTCTGCATTTGCTCACCCAATCTCACCAATCGTCTCAGCCCCAAGTGTCCCTCCTTATGCCACATCCAGCTGTCGTTGTAGATAGTGTCATTCCAGCCTTCATCAGAGACCCTGAAGGAATTGTAAAGAATTTCCCAGTTTTTTTGTTTTGTTTTTGAAATTCCTTTTTATAGTGGGTTTGAGCTGATTCTCGCTGCCATGTTTATGCCAGTCTAGACACACTTGATTCCCTTACGGAGACATATCAATACATAGGTTTTAAGATTCTTACTAGTCAGATATTTTCCTCTGCGGGAAATATGGGGTTTTGAGTCCCTTTCGCTGAGGACGGTGTAGGTCTTGTCTATTCCATAGTTGGTTTTTGGAACGGTACCTGTGCTTATATCAAACTCTGGTTTTATGCATCACCCCACCTCTCCTTCCCCCTTAAGCAGGTATAAGAGTGTTTTCTAAATGTGAGACACTGTCCTCCTTCCTAACTCAGTTCAAGTGTAGCCATGTTTACAGGATCTTCATAAGTGATATCTTATGATAAGTTTCTTTTTCTGTGTGACTTATTTCACTTAGAATCATCGTACCTGAATCCACCCATTTTGCTGCTACTGGTCTTATGACATTGATTTCATGGCTGAGGGATATTCCATCGTACGTAAGTACCACAATTTTTTGAACCATGTTTATATTTTCTGGGATACTTAAAGTGTATCCAAGTTGAGGTCCTTGTATGCAGTGCAGCCCTAAATTTTGGGGTGGCTCTGTCTTATTGATTTTCAGTTTTCCCAAGGTATATTCCCTAGGCTGGTAGTGCCCTTGGCTCTGTAGCTCTGTTCTTTACTTGTTTTAGGG